>NW_009910550.1:0-59437 GCF_000696875.1 Nestor notabilis
TCAATAGCAAGAGTCTGAGTTAGGCACCAAGGCCTAGTGATAAGGTTATTTAAAGAATATTTGCAGCTGTGGAATGAGGGAGTTAGCTTGAGAAAAACAACTCCTGGTTAGGTAACAAGAAACACTGCATACTTTAGAACTGATAAAGCCTTCGCATGTACTGAAAGCTTAAGCCTATCATGAGCTGTATTTATGTGCGTGCATTAGTGGACTTAGCCAATCGGGACTGTATAGAGTTCACGTGGACAGTTAGAAAGGTTATATAAACAGCTATTCAGGCTCAATAAAGTGTCAGCATTCAATAGATAAGCCTCACATCTATTGTAACAGGCTAATATTATGCGTTATAGAACGATTGTATTTGCTTAAGTTTATAAAATAATTGTAGACAAGTAGATGCACTATTATGAACCCCATAGCATGGAGAGGGGGAATTGTAGAGTAAGGCCTGGCGCTCGACGTAAGCTATAAGCACCACGTAGAATAATACCTTATAAGGTAAAAACCGCTGACTTGCCCCCTGATTGGTCCGACACGCTCAGTTCCGCATTGCTAAGGGTATATAATGCTCGCTGTGTGCACAATAAACATTATTTGATCATCCGCCATATTGGTGTCTGTGGTCTCTAGCCCTAAGCCAGGGGGATGGCTTAGCTCTGCAAGTCTTGGCTGAAGCAACGCAGCAACAGTAGATGTGAAAGCATATATCAGTGCAGTAAAGGACTGTGTTTTTCATTCACAGAACTTTCCTTTTTTGTGTGCCTTGTCCTGTGCTTTATCCTGCATATTTACAGTTGTTTCATCACATACTTTCTTCTGGAAGATGATACAGTATATGTAAGGGCTTGATGAGGATCAACATTTCTACTTAGTGATGAGTTTTAAATAAAGTATCAAAATACTTTTTTTGAGTGAATCATAATTACATCAGTGTAGCCAGATTTCTTTGCTCAAGCCTGTCACAGAGATTCCATGCTACACTTCCAAAAATGATAGAGGTACAGAGAGACAAGCATAGGAAAAGTAGATAATCAATACAATACCCAAGAAATGTTTAGGTTTTGCTTAGATGTTTGCATCATGCAAACGGGGAAATCATCTCAGTGTTGTGATCTGCGATGGAGTTTTAATGTTCCTTAATGTTTCTTTAAAAAATAAAAATAAAATTAGTTTATTTGGCCGCTGTAATGGTGCTGGTGTTTGCACAAGTCACTGCTACTGCTGGGTGTTTTGTACCTGTATCTGTGTGGGAAGAAGGCTTTGCATCACACTCCAGTGACATCACTCTTGTGGGCCCAGCTCTACCACATAATTGGACTGTGCCAGTCCACTGACTAAGAGCAGGATTAAGTTGATAAAAACAAATAACAGTAAGGAAAAAGTCTCCCAGTGAGAACCGTGCCATAATAAATCTACTTCTGAACAGTTGTCCGTGCGTGATATTTGAACTTATCTGGGTATTTGTAGTGGCAAAGCACAATGAGGAAAAACATGACTTAGCTATGATATGTTATTTTGTTTTACAGGAAAAGGCTCAGTGCTTTCAGAAGGCTCTTGTTTCTCAAGCAGATAAATCCACACAGACCGAACTCGTAGTCCATGATGTAAGTAGCTGTATCAAACAGTATTTTTTATCGTCTTTGTGGGTGTTCAGACTTCTGTCAGACTGTTTGCCTCTGCTGCTGTGTCCATGCATTGATTTAGTGAGATTTACTGGAATACCATTCATCCTTTGCTCTTAAATGATTCTAAAATACCTTCTGAACCATGAGAAGATAATTACAACTACCTGCCAGCATGCCAATGCCCTGTTAACTTTATGCTTTACAGAGACCTGAGAATTAGCATAAGTGAATGTGGAGGGATATGTATTAGTGCATTGTTTCGGGTTTCTTTCAGTATTCATTTACACACTTATTGATAGTTTATTGAGGTTATTATGTTTATAATCACTGTATGCTGTACAAACAATATTTGAACTTTGGAAGATAATGGGATAAATAAAATTTTGTCAAGTGATGTTGAAATTCTGTTTCCTGAAGAGCATCTGTCAGAATTTCTGCTAGAAGGTGAATTGATAGTATGGTATCCTGATACAAAAACATAGTCAAGGAAGATTCCTTAACTCTAGAAATAGTGGGGTTTTTTTTTTCCCTTTTTTTTTTTTTTAATGGAAGTATTCTGTCTGTGGGACATTGGTTGAATATTTGTAAGAGATTCACTTGTTTATATGAGCCTTCTTGAATAATCTTCGATTACGAATGCCACAGTGTTGAATATTTAGCACAGTTCTATTCTGTGATTTAAGCAAAAACTAACAATACTTCTTACTGGCAAAATAAGGCTGTGGTTCTGCACGTGTATATATCAACATGCTGCTTTAGATTTATAACAAGAACACTGGAATTAAAATAGGTTTTGAAACCTTCTTTTCAGCATGTTTTGTATCAGTGGATCATTAAAGTTTTGTCTTCTGAGCCTTTGGGTAGTCTTTTTTTTCCCCAGACTGTCTTTAGCTGTTTGAAGCCAGGAGTACTTTTTTTTTTAAGTAAAATATATTGGACAAAAATGCAGTTATAATTATTATCTTTGTATGTATTACTCAGCACTTGTTGGTTGTGAGTTTTTGTCTTCTTTTGTTTTCTTTTGAGTACCTTTTTTGGGGCAAGTCAGTCAGTACTTTATTCAATGTACCTGTCTGCACTAATTTCTTGTTCATGGGTTGCTAGATATGAACTCTTACGTTTTACTGTGTGAAATAATGTCTGTTGGAATTTACTGAAACTGTGAGGTGTATATATTAATGGTGAAAATCCCATAATATTCAAGAATTCCTAAAAATGTTTTTTTTTTATGTTTTAATGCTATATCCCTTCTGGGGCTAATTATCCTTAACAGCTACTTTATTTCATCTTAGATGAAGTAAATAAGTGGTAGTTGGTTTTTTATTTGTTTGTTTAGTTTTGGGAGTTGTTGCTTTTGTTTTTAAACAAGTGATTTATACATTTGGTTGTTCTCTCCCAAATTAAATACGTGGTATCTCATGCTGCAGACATCCATGCTGTTAACTGGTTTTTTGTTTGCTTGCTTGCTTGCTTGTTTTTTCCAGTCTGTGTTCAGTTGAGAGTTTGGAGGGTTTAGGGGGTGTGTACCTTCTACTCAGCAAAGTAGACGATTGACAATTCTGCAATAAAATTAGAACCCCTTCCCCCGAACAGATATAGTTGTTTGGCTAAGATCTGACTATTAAGATAAGAATAATTTTTAAAATTGGGTTTTTTTTTTACCAGCATTCTCTTCAACATTAGTGGAACACGTTTTTCAACCTTCCCTGGTAAAATTCCTCCAGGGAAGGTTGTAAAACGTCATGGTTACAATCACACATTTTCTTATATAGGATGATTCAATGCAAGAGCAAAAAGAAATGTGGAATGCTTTTGTATGGAACAACACATGTACCTGTATTTATCTTGTACAGAGTACTTGTGAAAATTGCTTTATAAGGAATTGACTACAGACAAAGTTGAACTAATCTACAGGAATGAGACATGCTTACTATCACCATCACGAAAGGAATTTAATGGAGAAGAATGTGCAAATAAGTTATCGCTTTTCATGATATTCTTAAAAACTTTGGTCATTCATTAGATTATGTAGCTTTTCTTCAAAGGAATTCTATTACAGGTAATGACAGATTCAACTGTGTTTCTGTTGAAACCAAGTATCAATTACATTTGTATTTGTTGATTTTGTGTGAGATTTTAAAGAGCAAGTTGTAACCTTGGTAAATAGTTTTTGTACATTGTTTTATTCAGGATCTGCCTGCGTGTTTATACGTACAAGAACAATGTGCTGATGTGAAATTAGGTTTAATAAAAAAACGCAAAACAGATGATACGAGATATAATTTCCACCCTATTAGTCCCACATTCTTAGGATAGCATACATTAAATAGTTAAGATATCTAGTTTAACAGGTAAGCAGAAAAATCAAGTTCATTCCATCATCACTACAGATTTGCTGCTGTAATTAAAAAAAAAAACCCTAACAAAATAATCACCTGTTTTATTTCTTCTTAATGCAAATTTAGAAGCTAACAATAATCAGATAAAAGTATTATCAGGTAGTTGCATAGCATTATTTTATCAGTTACACGAATACTGTTATATGCTTCAGAATGTGGTATTTTAGAAATCTTTAAGTTAGTGCTTCTGTGAATAGTTTGTTTTGTATTTTTTTAGATTTTTTTGTTTCATTGTATAAATTTAATATGTACGTATTTCACAAAAGAAAAACCCCTGGCACAGGTTAGCCCCCAAAAGAAAGCAATGCTCTGTTTTGTTTGACTTCTGGACAACGTCTCCAGTAGTTGAAAGACTACGTTTTATCCTTGAAATCATTTAGGTGTGTTGTTAAAAGTAAATGGAAGTTCTGATTTTGACTTAGGTGAGGAATGAATCCTTTTGTCCATAGGGTATACAGTAATGAGAAAAGGCTAGAGGCTAGTCTGTATTTAGGAAGGAATGGGTGAAAAAGGAAGAAATGCAATCTTTCAAAGAAAAGAAATGTTCTTGCCTCTGTGGACCTGCTCTGAAAAAGTTTAAACAGTGTTGACTGAGAGCTTGAGGTAAGTATTTGAAGGAATGGAAGTTAATATAGTGTATTTTATGTTAGTGGATATAACATAACAACAGGCAGATTCTGGCTATCAAAATGATCGGCAAAGTTTGGATCATGCAATCTTTTGCAATAGCTGTAAATTGTTGGATAATACTTCTGATTTCTCTGTTTTCTCCCATGCTGCACACTGAGATTTTTCAACTGCAATTACTTTAGAGCACTGTAATAACAAGCAAGTGCAAGCTAAAGTCTGTAGGAGTAAAGCTAATGTTTCTCATAAATAACTGTTTGAACTCTAAAGCACACGGCTTAATCTCTTTTCTGTATTAAAATGACCTAACTAATATGAAGCTTAATTATGGAATTAAACCCTAAATTTTGAAATAAGTTTTGATAAGGAGGAAAAAGGTCTTCCATGATGAGAAATGCTACAGTTTCCTTAAGTGATTAACATGACCACTTTGCTACTCGATTAAATTGAAAGTAAAATATCAAGCCAGCTGCTGTGCACATTCAAGGGTAGAAATTAGAAAGTAATCCTGAGGTTTCTTAGAAAGCTACTTGCTTTCTGCTGCAGAATCGCAAGGGATCTCCGCCTTATGACTGTCCTAAATTTATTCCATTTTCCTATATGTGTACTGAGACTCCTTTAAAGTATGTTGCGAGTCTTCCAGAAAGAGCTATGTGTACAACAGATTGACGTGGGAGGCTGCTAAATGATAAATGATTAACGTGTCTTAAAAAATCAATGGCAATTTAACCTCCTTCACCTTCCTTTGTTTACAAAGCTTTATTTTATTGAGATCAAAGAATAATTTCTTCCATGTCGATCAAGTTACTAAAATGGACTAGAAGATTAATAGATTAATAGATACAGCCAAACTAGCATTGTTACTGATCACAAGATCGTGTTAAATGATACTCTAGTAATGGCTGCTAGCTAAATAGGTAGTCCAAAATATCATGCAGGCGTCACACAGATACTCTGCAGCATGTGCCATTGTTAATGAGTTTTCATTCAAATGTGTCTCAAAAACAGAATTAAACAATCACAGTATGATTCTCTATTTCTGTGACCAAAAGAAGTCTGACTTAGCACTGCTATGTCAATCTTTATCAGTCTATAGATGAAAAGAATTTGTACTTAATTTTATTCTGCAGAGAGTAGAAATTCCTAAGAGCTGACATGATTTCTACAATGTTTTTTCTGTCTTTGCCTTGTGCTGATATTATAGGTTTCACACCTTGAAACTGCTATTCTCTTTGTTCTTTGTCTTCCATACTGAGAGTAAACAGGTTTTGGACTGGTCCGTAACTCATTCCTGAATTAATGAGAATCCTTTTCAGTTCAGGGGTCCTTACATTTTGTATTAAGCTTTTGGAGTCTCACACAACAAACTTGTCTTGTATGGCTTCCAGTCTGTTTACTGTTTGATTTATATAGCTACAACTTCCTCTAGCAATCATTCTCTCTTTTTATGTCCAATTTTTATTTTTTTTAAGTAGACAATTTCAAAATACAGTTTCAAAATCTTCTTGTGTTTCAGGATGTCCTACTTTTACAAATTCTGTCAAACTTTTCACCCATTAATAGTGAAATATTATGCAGAGTTTTTTGGTTTTCATGATTGCCTCCCACTGACCCTTACCAAACATGCTGCCTCACCATCAAACCCATAGGCACTTGCTTTTGAATTCCATTTAGCCACAAAGTCATGAACATGAATGAGCTATTACACCTATTACTGCTCAGTAGGGGGATAAACTGTTCAAGTTACCTGGACTTGCCAGAGGATGCTTGCTTGTGCTCAGTGTTTGGTGTCTGTGGTGCTATACAAAAAACAGTACAGGTTTTCACATAAACAGACTTCAAAGTAACTGGCTTCTGAAACTTTCTGTGTAAAAAGACAGCCTTCCACTTATCACTTTAATTCTGTGGCTGATTATCAACAGGTATTATGTATTTAATTTTTGCCACCTCTAGGAATAAAAGACAGTAAACGTACATTCTGTAGGGATGCTCAATTAGTATGACTGATCTTCTGTTTTGATTTGTGGAATGCAAGTTGGCTTCTGGCTGCCTGTAAAAATAATGCATGCTATTTAAATATTTGTAGTAATGTATGGCTTAACAATATAATAGCTGAGTTTCCTCATAGAACAGAACTTAATATAACAGTGTAGCATCTGTATCTTTAAAAACATTCTTTTCCTGTTAGATGCTCTGCTTAAACAGTGCTATGTTTTTCTTGCCGTTTTCCCATCTTCCTCCTTCTTCTATATTTCTCTGTCATAAGCTTGTTCTGTCTTTGTATCTCTAGTTATGCTGTTGCTATCTTGCTTTAAAGTGCAATAAAATAAATATTGCACAGACCTACTGTAACTAGCTTTTGCTTAGATGTCTGGGGGTGGGGGAGAGAAGAAGGGAAAGAAGGAAGGAGTGCATTTAGTTACTACCGACCATTCATCCAAGAAGTTCTTTTTTTGAAGATAGTACTTTTCCCACATTTTCTGCTTTTGCTCCATCATTGTTTTCTTCTTAGAGTTCTCTTAAAGTTTACTTTTTCATTGAAGCATATTCATCCAGACATTTGATCTCATTTCTTATTTTTATTTTAATTTCTGGGTAGTACTTTTAAGGGAATATGACTTAGCAAAATGTTATGGTGGTAGTGTGTCTTCAGCATGTTAGAGTTACATTGCTTCTGTCATAAAGATGCTACCAGGCAGTTCATGACATCTCTAAGTATTAATTAAATGAGCAGAATTAATAGCATGTTTTTAGTACATCCACTCTGATCTACTATGCTAAGGGTGGAAAGAAGCAGGACGCTGACAAATATGATGTTTCAGTAGTTTTTATTTGGTTGAAATTAAAAAGCCATCCTTGTCACACTAGATTATACCTTGCTGACTCTGTTAATGCATTATGCTGAATACTAGCAGTGTCCTATTTGTAATGCAAGGGAATGGTTTGGGAATATCATAGCAGCACTGAAATCTTTTGAATTTTGTTCTAAAGAATGAACTGAGGATTTAGTAAAGTGCGTCCAATAACAGAAATTCTTGAACCTAGCAATGTTGTGGCTTTGAGTGTATTTTCTTAAAAATGATAAAAGCTTGGATTCATCTTGGAAAGAACACCAAGCAAAACTTGGAGAAGAGGCATGTATAACCACTGTATTATAATGGATAACTACTGTATTATAATGTATATGGTTTTTGTTGTATTAGTACATTTAGAATGAATGCTTTTTAATGCAGAATGATCTACTTTCAGCTTGCGTGCATGCTGCATGTAGATTCTCTTTATTAGCATAAACAAGCTCACTCTGGTGACCTTTCTCCTGTACAAACATGACATCTGTTGTACATAACTGTTTTCTAACTAGAACTGTGTCATGTGCAATCTGACAAGTTGTATTTCTGGTTTTGTGTGTGTTGTTGCTTAGTTCCTCGTTATGTTGATCATTAGCGTGAAAGAAGCTTTATTATTACATGCTGCCTGCATGACTGCATACAGCAGAAATGATCATTTTTCATTTAATTTTCTGTTTCCATCAAACCATGCATCTCAAAGATTTCATTTCTTTTTTTTCTTTTCTTTTTTTTCTTTTCTTTTTCTCTCTTTTTTTTTTTTTTTTTTTTTTTTAAAGGCCTTGTGGAATTCTTCATGTTCTGAAGGCTTAGTTTACAAACCTATCAGCATCTCATTGCTTCCATCATTATTAAATTAAAACTCAACATCTGGACACTCTTCACTTACGGATTTAATTAAATGCTGTGTATGAAATGAGCTGCAAGTAACCATTACTGGCAAAATTCTACTACTTAACATGGTATTTGTATTATCGACTGTCAAACATCACTTTTTAGGCAGTAATATTTTCATTATTATATAGCTCTATGAATAAATTATTAGTAAGCTATTGCAAAATTATTATCTGAAATAAACATCAATTATTCTTACCATTTTGTGCACTTAGTCATCCATTGGTGATTCACAAGTAAGAAAATCCTTCGGTGGTGCTTGTCTCTGAGACTGAAAAAGTAAGTCTTCAAGACCTGGAAACCTAAGGAAACCATTAGTTTTAAGAACCTGTATTTTTTTTATCTTTCAGTAATAATACTTTTGCACCGCTTGTGAACACAGGGTCAGCATCTTTCAATATGTGACCTGTTTGATGAATGTTCATAATGATGTATGTGTTTCTTGTGTGTGATTGAAGAGACATTTCTTCAGGGGATTTGGTAAGCTTTTACAAGGTCAGAATTTAACCCCAGGAAATGGGACAGCTCATCCTAAAAACATACACTCTGATTTTTGTGGGTTTTTTTGTTTTGTTTTGGTTTTGATCTGTTAGGATCATAGGTTTATTCTGCTTTTTATCTTGTTTTCTGAATACTTCAGCTTCTAAGAGACATTGCTAAGGCAGCACTAATGCGAGCAAAGTAAATACTGTTTTTGCTGGATGTCACTCTGCTGCTTGAGTGGGTAACTGTTGTCCAAAGCTGGGTGGGGCAGAAGAAGGGAGGAGGTTT
The DNA here is from genome assembly GCF_000696875.1 of Nestor notabilis. Lineage (NCBI taxonomy): Eukaryota > Metazoa > Chordata > Aves > Psittaciformes > Psittacidae > Nestor > Nestor notabilis. Next base: position 9,163 of record NW_009910550.1, read on the forward strand.
GGTGCAATTCCTGTTTTATGGCTTTATTAAGCAAGAAATCAGAAGGAAACAGGAGAGTTCACCACAGACTCTGTCACCACTATTAGTTGCTTCAGTGTTCCTTATCCAGGACTGGCTTAATTTCCCTGAGGATGTACTCTACACCCACCCTTACCAGGTAAGATAAGAAGGTGCTTGTGCCAGAAGTATTCTTAAACCTTTCCTGCTAATACCTGTTCTTCCTGACAACAGATGATACTTGAATGTCATTACTTTGCTAATTTAATCAGACCTCATAGTATATAATAATAACAGTTATACAACTGAAGAAACCGTTTGGCACCTGTAGCTTTAATTTCAAACAGAGGACATACTACTCTCATTTAAAAAAAACATTACACCAGTTACTCTTAAGTGAATATCAAAACAATCTGAAATCAAAACAAACTGAAAATCAAAACAATCAACAAAATATTTAAGCAGATCTTTTAAGTGAAAGACCATGAGCCTTCTTCACAGATGATGTTGCATTATATGGCTGATTCTGTACCACTTAACATGGTGGTTAATCATTGTTTATCAGTCTTATATCATCTTTCCTTCTTTTATTGGTAACAGACATCTTCACCATCCTTTCTCACCCTTTTGGTTAAGCTTTCTGAAACCTCTTTGCTTGTATAATTGTATAGCTCTTACTGTATTTGGTGGAAGTATCTTGATAAAACAATTAAGTAGCAAACACATAATTTAAAGAAACAAGAGAAGTGAGCATGTACGTGTTATCCTTTTGAATTTATCTGTTGCCATTCTCCCTTTGCCTCCTTGGGACTAGAAAATCCATTATGTAATCATTGATGAGAATAGAAATGTCTGCCTATTGCTGTCTGTCACGCTTTCTTTTTTCATCACTGTCTTTATTATGGTAATATTTTCAGTCCTTGTAGGATGCTGTTATTTGAAAAAGGATAGAACATTTTTCATTGTGATGCTTTGGCAGAGATCTGTATTTTTCTTAAGAACTACATATTGGGAATATGAAAAAAACCTGTGTAAGTCAGTGAAAGAAGAGGATTGGAAAGAAAAAGAAAATGTTTTCAGGATTCTGACGAGAAAAAACCTAGTTTCACTTCCTAAATGAACAAGCTTTTTACCTGTTTCTCCTAAGTCTGTGAAAGTATACTTAAAGTATTGAAACAGCTAGTGTATTTCTAAACCTGTTGCCTGATGGAGGTATTGCTAGCAGCTGTCCTTTCAGTGCAAAACTGAACATGGCCCTTTGAATTTGGGAGTAAAGAGCGTAAGAGTTGGGATTTTAACTTTCCCATGAAATTACCTGTCATTTCCAATTCTTTTTTCTTGATTTTTTTGTTTTACTTTAATTTTTCTGTAATTTTACAGAACTATATGAACCAATAAGAAATTACTCAGGTTTGTTTTTTTGCTCATGTAGCATTTGAGTGGTCTGGAAAAAAATCGTGATTGACAAGTATTATTCAGACTTCAAGGGGACACAATCAGTGTGGGCTAAGCCCACACTTTATATGTGTAAGCAAGAACTTACTGGTAGTTTAATTAAGGTCTTAGCAGTCTGATATCCATTTTTCTTTTTAATTATTCCGGTTATCATGATACTAGCACATCTAGTTCAAACAGTCAAAAGTTAAAGGTACATAAAGTTCCTAGTACATACCTCTTTCTTTGATGTATTCCTTACTCTTGCATAACTTCTCATGATCTGAAGGTCAGTGGCTTCAGGTCAGTTGTGGGAGTGGTAGCATTACGGTAAATCTGATACTGCAGCTCCTTGGCAAGGGTCTTTTACATTGCTGATTTTGTTCTCCTTGTTTTAGATCCAGGTGGGCTCGTTCTGGTATGTTTGTTAACATGTTGTACACCTTGCTTTTTATCACTGCTTTTAAATTCACGTGACATTTTTATTATCCTTACAACTGGTTTTACTATGCTCCAAAGTTGTTTTTTCTTTGCTGGTGAGTAACAGGCCGTTGCTGAGTTGTTCATAGTCCCGGAGCCTCTAATGCCATCCAGTATCTGTAATTATTTGTATTGCTTGTTATTGGAAGATCACTCTTCACAGAGTAAGTGTTTGTTACTGGTATCTGTAAGATATGAACATAGAGCTGACAAAGCCACCCCTGCACCACTGCCACTACCAAATCCTTGCCATGTAAGCTCACTGTAAGGTGTTAATGCCACACAATAGCACAAGAACATCTAGTGCAGAAGAAGGTAATAGTAACCTGGGAATTAAATAATTGCTTTTTAGAACTAAAGTAAATATCCAGCTAGGCCAGAAAACAAACAAATCTTGATGCCCATGTTGTTAGCTTGACACAAAGCCTGTCTCTTGTTCATAACTAATGGCAATACCATGTTAACTAGGATACAATAGTAAATGAGCATTGGCAAAATATTTTGCTCTCATTATGAGCATTGACATTTAACAAGTGCAGCTGTTTGCTTTAACTAGCACACATTCTTCTTTCTCCATTTGATGCCTTGGGGGTGGTAGCAAATAATCTGAGTTTACCTTCTGTTCTTTTCTCCAGGGAGTGCAGTGCTGTTTGGTATAGCATGGGAGGTAAAAAAGTAGAAATTGAGTCCCTGGGTTTCAGATTAACAAAGGTGCAAAAAAGCTGGAGCAAATAGAGCAAATTTTCTGTGTTAAATATTGAGAGGTTGTGAAGGAACATGAGTGATTGTAAGAGTTATAAGCAGCCAGAGAGGAAGACAAGTCTCAAAAAGCCTGGGATGTGGTAGAGAGGCAGAAAGGTTACATTCTGCTTCAATTGGATTGAATTTCATTTGTCAGTGTTTTGGGGTTTTTTGGGGTTGTTTTTGTTTTTTTTTGAATACTCTTCTGAAGCAATTTCAGTATGAAAACATGCAGAACAGTGTGAATACTGGTATATAAAGAATTCTGCTGTACCTCAATATGCATTTGGGCCAATAAAGAATTCCTATAGATACAATGTTTACAACAGGTCTCTAAAATAATTTGAAACATAATCATTGAGACTGTTGTGGACATAGATGCATGATGAAAGGCTGGAAATTTTGTTGTTCTTAAATAGTTAGGAGGTAAGTGGCTTATCTTCTGGAGCTGAGTTTACCCAGTGTTAACTAGTGCTTTTTTAGGTTTATATACACTCTTTGGACATTTAAATTATGGTTTAAATTTCAGTGTGCTTTAGACTTTTATGTCAGTGTTAAAACTGAAATAGCTTAGGAGGATAAAGATAGCATATAATGTATGACCTGTGTTATACCAATAATAGAAACAGAAAATTTCCCTTTCGGTCCCAATCCCTGACCTATTACTAATACTTTCTCAATGGAAGTGAAGTGAGAACTATATCCAGGCTTTATACTCTGGCTTCGTTTCAATACAGTGCTCTTTCAGTATTCATTTATTCATTTTTAGTAATGGAAGTTTCTACTTCTGAAGAGTCAACAGAATATTAACATTAATGATAAAACAGCAAGAAGAAGCATGAAGGGAGAGGATTATAAATGAGATTTGGGGAATAATAATATGTTTCTTTCGTAGTGTACAAAAAGGCATTAAATTGAAAACAGAATCTACTGAATGCCAGCACTAAAAAGAATTAAAGTTCTGTTTGATTGCTAGCAAATGCACTGCAAAAAACCTTGCAAAGATATATTTTTGTGTGTGCATGCATTAAATCCTGATGAAGTTGAAAGCGCATGAGTTGAATACCATCTTACAACTTTATATTCAGTACCGATTTCATTGCTTTCAGGTGCTGTTAATGTTAACTATCATGATGAAATTAAATGATAGCTTTGTATTTGATACTAAAATAGGGGAGCTTGATCTATATTGTGTCATGGTGCATACATACTATTGAATATTTGGAGAGAAATGCCAATGCCTTGACTGCCATAATATTATGTTTTAAGCAAAGAATGAGGGAAGCACAACTGCATGAGGAACAGATGATATACGGGGTAGTATCATCTTAAATATATTAAATACATGAAACGATTTTAAGTGCACACATCAGACATAAGCTTCCCAATGTGCAATTATTAAAAAGTGTCCACCTGAATATATGTTTGTGTCTCTGTGCACATCTGTATTTCACCTTCCAGTCTGTTAATTAATTGAGGATAAAAGATTAATGTGGAGACAAATCTACTACCGGAGTCCTGTGGGGTTATGAATAAGTTCTGCAAAGAGAACCCCTAAGAAATTACCAAATTTCAGGTATTGCAGAAATAAGGACAACATGAAGAAAGACAAGTTTTGCTGGTTGGAGTGGAATTTTGCAAAAGGACCAGTTCAGGCCATAGCATGGATATCTTCTCTGGTGCCTGGAACACCTCCTCTTCTTTCTTCACTGACCTTGATGTTTGCAGGCCTTTTTCTTAGCATTTTTAACTTTGCTCCTCTGCTTTCTGGTGGTTTGCCTCTTCTTAAATATGTTTTTACGGAGATGCCACCAGCTTTACTGATGCTCACTGTGTCATTTGCAGACCCACTGCAACAGTGGAACCACTGCAGACCTGTCTGGAAGTGTCTGTGTCTGGCACGGGGCAGCCCCTATCTCGTCTCACAGAGGCCACCCTGCAGCCCTCCTGCTTCTAACACCTTACCGCATAAACCCATTGCAAAAGCAAGTCAAAGCAAAGCATAACACCACAGCTGACCTGAATGGGATGAGGATTAATAGTCTTCTAACTGTTTTGCATGTTAAGAAAATGCTTCTCTGGACTTACAGATCTGTTAATATGTGAGGGATGAGTATTATGAAATGGTTGATTAGATGTCTGAATTCAGTTACATTGCAAATTCAGAAACTAATGAAACGTAGCATAACTACTGCTCCAAAATACCTGGATACACTGGGATTGGTCACCAGAGATTAGTGTTAGTTGATGACTACTGTGAATTCACCATTGGAGTGAGAGAGACAATGTTGGCAGCACTTCCACTGGTGCCTTATGGCAAGAGACTTCTTTTTGCTACAGGATCTGGGCATTGTATTGAGTGTGTCAGAGAGATGGTCTAAGCCTCAGAAAGTTTTACAAATAACATCACTTCTGTTTAATTATGTTCTCAGAACAATTGACCTTCATGAATTACACAAAAATATTAGTTTTGCTTGCAAGCTGGCTGAAAAATCAATACATTGATTGGCAGAATATGTTAAATAGCACTAACACTGGAATTCTCTTCTGGTAGTATAGAGTGAAGAACAAGTGTTTGGAGTAGGGGTAATTTGGGTGTTTGAGGGACTGCATTCAGTTTGTTTGGGAGATGATCTTTGATGTCAATGAAAAGGCCTAATGAAAAAAATATGGAAACCAGTATGTGCTCCATGTACTTTGGGGATAGTCTTCCCCTATTGTCATTCAAAATAATCTAGCAATCAAATTTTGTATTAGCAGGGCAAAATTAAAGATAGCATTTTTGAAAGAAGGTAATACCATCCTTGTATTGGCAGTGGATTATTGTTGTATTTTATATTACTCCTCTGGAAAATCATGACCAGCTGGTGTGCTACACCTTTATTATCTTGAGTATGTAGTCATTCTTCATCACATTTTCTGATGAATCCATACAACACTTGAGAGTGTGCAAGCCTGATGTCAACTAAATAGGAGTTGAACAGCAGGTAGAGTTTACCTTTCAAATTTGGGCCAGAAAGTCTGTGGTAGCCATTTTACAAGCATCTGTCAAACATAGGCAATTTAATTTGTGAGGGAAAAAAAAAGAAAAATGAACAACTACTTGGCAAAATAATAATACAGGAATTTTCTACAGAAATTTGAACAGAGTATTTGCACATGTATTTCTTATATCTGTTCTTGTATTGCTAGTGAAGTAAATTTTCAGATCTTCAGAAGAGTTCTGGTGTGAACTCAACAGTAACTTAAGAAGCAAAACCTTTAAAAATTTCCTTGTTATGAAACTCCTGCATGCAATTTGACTGATCTGAGTGATAAAAGAACACAGACAGGTAGTGTGACAGACAAAACATGAATAAAACTAGTGAAAATACAAAGCATAAAAACTTCATGGATCCAGCAGAGTGCATCTATGTCCTTCCAGTATTTTTTTTACTTTTTAATATTTCCCTTTGCAACAAATATCCATGGAGAGGAATAGGTCTGTCTTCTGAAGGTCTTTATAACTCAGTGCTCTCTCCTGATATTGGCTAGTAGTAGAGAAAAGGCAAAAGAAAAAACAAGTGTAAAGGGATGTTACTAGAACACTGCCCAGTTTACCAAATGAGATTTGAGATTATCAACCTGAAGAATGATAATTGCTGATAGACCTATTTTTATAAGTTTATTTCCCTTGTGATTCTCTATCCTGCCTATATCCCTAGAGAAATATGTTGTGGTTTGAGTTTAGTTTGATTATTATTCTTTATATTAATGTGCTTCTCATCATCTCTAATGGTGATAAAACCAGTATCCAGTGTTCATAAATTTTTAATCGGTGTTTAATAGTAATTCACTGTCACTATAGTTCTTTCTTCATTGAACATGCTTATGCTGAGAAACAGATCAAGTTGCTAATATATGTATGGGGCATATATGGCCAAAAGAAGGTGCCATATGTTTTAATCTAAGAGCTTTTTCTACTCTCTTAAGTAGGAAAGGAAGAAATTAGGCTTCTGACTCCATCCCTAAACCCCAGGTTTTTCTGTTTTCCTCTTTCAAATCTCTTGTTGCCATGTCTGCAAATTTCTCTTGCTGTTGGGAATATTTGAAACTCTGTGTTAGTGGTGGGGCTTTTGTTCTGGCTCATTATTTTCTCCTGCTGTTGCTCCTTTGCTCATTTCCTTTTATCTTGCTGTATTGTTTTTATTCTTTCTCCACATTACAGTCCCATTTGGCTCATCCTCTCTTTCTATAAAACATCATTTTTATCACCTATAATGCACGCTTCTAAAACTTCAACAATAAGAGAAACCAGAAAGTCACACTTTCTTTTTTAACTTTCGGTTTTTCTTGGTCTTTCTCTTATTTTTTTGGCAGAAGGGAAGATGTAAAAAGCCATCTAAGGCAAACTACTCATACAGAATAATTCTCCGAGACTAGGAAGTCATGTTTTTCCCATAGTTCCATAGTACCTGCTATGTTCAAAATCTATGAAAATAATGTAATTTTCAATTCTGAAAATATTAAGGTGATTTTATATATCTTTTTTAATGTCTAAAAATTCTATTTGTTTATTCCATCTTGTATCAAGTAAGAAATTCCTCTAAAACTTTACCCCACTCTTTGGTTTTCTTGAACTACTTGTGACAAGTTCTGGTTGGCAAATGTTAAGAGAGCCTTACTGTATACTGTCAGCTTGGACTGCATAGAGAACAGCTATTTTCAGATGACCATGCAGATGTACAATTTAATTAAAATACTGTTAAATTCTTTTGGGCATCTACAGAAAACTTCTTAGACTACCAGAAGACTTACTTTGTATTAATGTTTTCTGTATGTTTATCATGTCATGCAGTCATGGAAGATCCTAGTATAGTAAATTGGAAGATGCAAAGAAACACTGACGTGATGTATTCCTCTTTCATACCAGTAGTCTGTACACTTCAGCAGAGATCTCAGAATCCTTGTTGTTGCACAATATCCATAAAATTCTTGAAGACAACTTTTAAAACTCTAGGTGAGCTACTGTTATAGGAAAGACAGGAGAATTCAATGTTTTGATAATATTGGGCAGCTTTCCTTCTGCTGAAGACACTAATTTCAGCTTTATTTCTATCCCACATTGTTCCAACTGTTGCTTCCTCCTGCCCTTTGGTTCTAAGTAATAAATGTAATGTGGTGCTTTGCTTTTGATAAATTTAATTGATCTATGATTAGTACCAGTATTTCTGCATAAGCACAAAAAACATGTTCAAAGACTTGAGGCCATGTGCTCATAAAATACTCATTTTGTTTTTGTATTAATTTGAGTAGATTATTCTAGGACTGAATAAAAATCTTATTAAATGCACCTGGGAAAGCATACCTATTGAAGGTTTTGCATCGCAAAATTTCACATCCTTTTCAAGGGAGGCCTTTTAAAAGCCAGGTTAAAGAAACCAATGAACTATCCTATTGTCTAGAGAGTTCTTGCCCAGAGGAAGCATGCTGCTACTTCAGATTTTATTTTTTGCCATCAGACAAAGAGAAAAATTCTACAGAAGTATTTATGGTGTTCAATATCTATAGCCAGGGGAAACTCTGTTTTGATTGAAGAACAAGGAACTGTGGACAGCCTGACTCTACTTCTATGTTCAATTTGGGATGCCAGAACATTATATTGAACTATCCTGAGGCATTAGGGTGCATCACTCAAAATCTTTTCTGCACATTTTCTTTGTATTTGAGTTTTCTTTTGCACATAGTATATTTTAAGATTTTTCCTTTTTATTAAATGCATTGCCAAAACTGATTAATTATAACCACAAAAATAATGTGACTTGTTATTCTGTAACCCCTAGTTGCATAAATTTGCTCTACTATGTGTGTGTAAGAGATGATGTTTCAAATAACTAGTGGGGGAACCTCCCACAGTACCATGACCATTAGTCACCTCTGACAAGACTTAAGTCCTGGTCAGTTCTCACAGGTTAACAAATACATTATTTCTGAAAAAGGTCTGCTGCCTATAGCATTTTCTTTCAGTAGGGGCAAGGGGGGAGGCACTGGAGAGGGGAGCAGGGACAAAGACTGTACAAATATACCTGATGAAATGTTATTTTTCTTTTTCATATTTTTTCTATCTTTGAAATGTTCTCTGGAAACTATCAGTGCTTTTACTTTCTATTCTTGTAAACTTGACTCATTGACCCATTACAATTCTATACTTCCCTAATCTCTGTTCCTTCCTGTGTTGTTGGGTTTTTTGGGGATTTTTTTTGTTTGGTTGGGTTTTTTTGTTTGTTTGGTTGGTTGGTTTGGTTGGTTTGTTTTGGTTTGTTTTTTTTTTCCCTTTTGTTCCCAGACTTCTTCCTTGTCATGGCTTTGGTTTCCATGCCACTTCTGTGCAGGTTTGTGAATGGGCATCTTCTCTATCTGCAGTTTTCATTCTTTCCTTGTAATGTACCTCTTTTTTTTTTTCTTTTTTTTTTTTTCTTTTTTTTTTCCTTTGAAGTCATTTTGATAGTACAAAATGAGCAACTTGGAGTGCAAGTTTATATGGAGATACTAGTGAAGTCAAGAGAGAAAACTTTTCCAACTGGAAAAAAGTTACTGCTTACTTTTTACTAACATGTTTTATCTTACTCAAGATCTCCACCAGTTGCTGCAAAATAGGTTGTACGCCCATGTAAAGAAAATAAGTTAAATCAAGGATTGCCATGAAATCAGTAGCCATTTTATCTTGTTTTGTTTCAAAAGTGTATTCTTAACCTCGTGGTTATTGTTGAGTTCCCACATCAGCTGCAGATTTCCTGAATACATACTGAAGGAGCACATTATTGCTACTGATGCAAGTAAGCTTCAGTTTGTGCATAGGCAATTCAGAAATAATAATGGTACTTAAATATCCAGACTTTCTACTACTCTTTACTATCATTTACCCCTGCTCTGTCTTTACAAGCCAACATGTGACAACACAGTCAGTGCTCCTGATCTGTGTAAATCAATAGCACTCGACTGGGTGTTCCGGTCCATCATAAACAACGTTGTCATGATTTAAGCCCAGCCAGTAACTCAGAACCATGCAGCTGCTCTCACTCCCCCCCTTCTTCCTCCCTCCGCTTCCGGAGGGATGAGGCGGAAAATCAAAAGAATGTAACTCCCATGGGTTGAGATAACAGCACTCCAGTAACTAAGGTATAATACAAACCACTACTGCTGCCACCAATAATAATCTCAATAAGGGGAATAACAAGGGGAGAGGACACAACCGCTCACCACCCACCGAGCAATACCCAGCCCAACCCAAGCAGCGATCTGGGCCTTCCGGGTAACTCTCCCCAGTTTATATACTGGGCATGACGTGCTGTGGTATGGAATAGCCCTTTGGCCAGTTTGGGTCAGGTGTCCTGTCTCTGCTTCCTCCTGGCTTCCCCTCCTCCCTGGCAGAGCATGAGACTGAGAAAGTCCTTGGTCAGAGTAAACTTTACTGAGCAACAACTAAAAACATTGGTGTTATCAGCGTTGTTCCCAGGCTGAGAGTCGAAAACACAGCCCTGCACCAGCTACTAAGAAGGAGAAAAAATGACTGCTGTAGCTGAACCCAGGACAAATGTGCATTGCAAAATCTTTTGCATGGGCATGATTTGTTCTCTTGTGTGTTTTCTTTTACCATGAAAGTTTCTGAAATGATGCTGAAGTATGTAGATCTCTGTTTAAAAAAAAAAAGAGTGATGCTGACTTCATTTAGTCTGTTACTTGAGCAAGTGTGATACAAAGTTAATCTTCACTTGCATATGCTATTACAAACTCTAATTAATCCTATTTGCAAAGACAAATTATGATTAATGCATATCCTTAAAATATACACCTAATTACACAACATATAATCTCTAATATTGTATAAATAGAAGTTACAATTTTGAACATTGTAGATAATAAGCAATTTTCTGAATTTACATTTGCATGTGCTAATTAAGGACTGCTTCATTGTATTTACATTGGCAAACAGGTTTCCTTCTCATTACTCAACTTAGTGCTTTGTGAACAGAAGAAAATAACATGCTGGATTTGGCACAGGTCCAAAATATAAATCTTAAACCTGATTTTGCATCTAGGTTTATCTTTTGATGAATTAAACTAGTTAGTGACATTTTATTTAACAGTTACTATTGATTTAATTAAATTTATCTGCACATAAAGGGAAGGAAAATTCTTTTTTTTTTTTTTTTCTTGTTTTGATGAATACTTTTTATTCTTGGGAAGCTAAACCCTTATGTAGTAATAAACTTGATCATAGTGTGCAGATAATGCATGGGTCAGTATGCAATGTAAGAAATTTTTTTTTTAACAGTAATAATATATTTTTTAAATACTTTTTTTTGTCTGTTCTTATATACAAGCAGAATTTGAAATCTGGGCAATCTAAAATTCTGAAAGAGAAGAAAATGTCTTGCAAGCTTTAATTTTGGTTCTCTTTTCAGAGATGCACATTGTGGTGAAATACGTAATTTTTATAATGTAGTAGATTAAGCAAAGTATTAATTTTTAACCATGATAAGCTAAAAATAAAATTTAGCAGATCTTATTGTTATAGTTGGTCTATTACAAACTACCTCTTTCTAAATTAAAGTAAAACCCGTAGGTGAAACCCAATTATCTTGTATTTAAATCCATTCACTGCTTTCAAATAATTTTAACTTTTTTGGTTTCTTACCAGGAGTCAAAAAATGTTGTTTATAAACATTTACTAATAGTAGTCAAAAAATACTTCATTTCAACCATCTCATAAAATAATGGCCATTAACAGTAATTGGTGATTATGTGATGCTTAGTGAAATATTTTTGTTTATTGTACATATCTGCTGTTAAAAATTAAAAAAACAGAACAAAAAACCAAAACAACAAACAGTTGTATTTGGTCAAGACTTACAAATACATTTGATCTCAGACATCTTAAAACTATTATGGTTGTTACATTTTCTATAATACTAGTGTGATTTTCTAATTTAAATAAATAGAGGATTCCAAGCACATGGGATCTTGACATGGCTTCCAGAAGCCATACGAGGTTCTCTCAAATTAATCAAATGATTGGGTTTTGTTTGCATTTCTTTCAGAAAACTTGAACACAATACTTAAAACTTTCATCATTAGTTGCATCTTTTTTTCACATTCACAGCCTATTTCTTCCTTCATAAGTTCAGAAACCAAGCCCTTTGCTTTCAACCTCATCTTAATTCTCCAGGTACAGAAAAAACATGTTAATCCAAACTCACATTGTGATATTGCTGCTTCACTGAAATTTCTGCAGTTTTCTCTTACAGTTGCTGACCTTACGTCACTTGTATCATTTCCTCAAAGTCCTAGCTTAAAAAGAGATGGACCTCATTCACAAAAATAAATTTTAAAGTACTGGCAGTTATTACCCCAAAATTTGTGTATTTTTGTCTGTTTAAAGACTTAAAAAAAAAAAAGATTTTTTTAGAAAGTCTTCAAAATCGAAACACATGGTATGATAAACAGAACAACCTTCTCTTCACTAGGATTCAGTTTAAATAAGTTACAGTATTAGTAGGTCACAGTTTCTCCATTATTCTTAAAACTTAAACTATGTAATTTATGCATTGTTTTTCTTAAAATAACGTTGCTATTGAACTTCAAGGACTGTCTGCAAGATGTGATCCAACAGTAATTTATGTCATAAAGTTTGCCAGGGATTTAAGAGAGCTGGAAGCAACCACTGCTAAGGCAGTTTGAGTCTCCATGTGTCCTCATTTGTGGTATTCACTTGTGCTTAAACATTTCATCTTCTTCAAGGCCGTAAGAAAGCGGAGTGATTGCCATAGCAACACCATTTATCTGCGGGGAGGGATTCGGAATTACCACCATACCCTGCATTGCTACAGCAGGTTTCCACCTTAGCTGTTTCTCACTCTTGCTGAAAGTTCAGATAAATCAGCATGGTTGCATGTAACCAGAAACTGTGTTAGAAACTGTTCAACGTGGATCTCTAAGCTAAGAGATTCTACAAGTACTTTTTGTGTATCAGTCATTTTGCAGCTTGTGTATTGCATATAAGCAGTAGCGAATTTTAGATGATTAATTAAAGCTAAGTGGAAAGGAGAAAAAAGTCAGTAATTCTTTATTAATAGGAACCTGGGAAGCAAGAAGATTTATTACTAAGCAGCCTTCAGTGATCCAGAGCTGAAGTTACTTGAGAAGGATCACCCCTGGGATTCAGTTCCACCACAGAGCAAACTTATGTTCTTTTGCTGCCCCTTTCAGTGGTGCTGAACTTCTCACTCATATTATGAACCTATTTCAACTCTGCAAAAAGTGAACAATTTTCTGCTGGCTGTCTCAGTTCAAGAGCTGTTTTAATGCCAAGGCTGGCACTGTAATGGGTGATATCGTGAAATAGGGAAGAATAGGTGATTACAGGGAAGTCTGACTCCTCCCTGAAGTTGTGATTCACTCCAGCTAAGCCTGTCAGTAGCAGTTTACAGCAGAATTTACATTAGCTCTCATCTGGCAACCTGGTAAGCCAGTTCAGGAAGGTATTTGCTTCTGTATTGGGTTAGTTATTGCTGGCTGAGCTCCTGATGTGGCTCCTTGCAGTGTCAGAGACATGCCAGTACCATTAAGAAAAGAGAAGTAGGAGGCTCCACAATACCACTGCTGTAGGCTGCAGCTGGCTGATGTACCACTTCAGATCTCCATGAAAATACAGAGCCCAGGGACAGCATCGTGTGGCTTTTCCGTTTTCCCCACAGTGGACAGTTACACACATACTGTCTTGGGAAGCTCACCCATGCCAGTAACCTATGCTGCAATTGCCGCTGCTTGCCTAAGAGTGGGTAGGGCTGCAGGACAAGACTGGAGCCTGAGCACTGACTAACTTTTTGTGCTGTGGAGGAGTAGTATTTGGCAGCTGTAAAGAGCTTAACTCAAGCTTAACCTGGTGCTGTGTTGATCCAACAGGTTTTTAAATGTCGGGACAGAAGAGTCATGACCTTGGCATAAGAATTCAAGGGTTTAAATTTTAAATATGGTACAAATAGCCCGAGTTAAGGCCATAGCAAAAGCATATGCATGCGCAAGTTTGTGCATGGGTGGGCCTATATTCTTGTTTTAAATCCTTGAGTAACCAACCTCAAAGTTTCACATAATGTAGTAAGTTGGTAGATTTCCTTGGAAGTGAAACTACTAGTTTTGTAAGTGTGTTTTCAGTTAGGTCATTAAAAATAGTTCAGTTGCCATTTGTACCATAGTGACAAACCCCTGAAACTATTGAAGGGGCTTAAGGGAAGCCTTAAAGATGTAGTTTTATGTTTGCTAGGAAAATTTGGTGCTATTACTATTAGGCTGGCAAGAGATAAATATCTATTCATCAGTATTTCATTTAGACAAATGTATCTTAATGTTTTCAGAAGCACCAATCCTTAAAAATATCCCTCAAACTGAACTGAAGTGTCTTTGTGCTCTATTCTTCATCTAGTATCCTGCAAAACTCCAAGCACAGAAGATGTTTGTATAGTATATTAGCTCCAAATGTTAATTTCTTTCTTCTCTTCAGCTATTCGTTTAGCTGTTACTAGATCTTATGGGATGAATTGAATACTTTTCTTTGTTTAGGGTAGAGGAAGGAAAGGAAGAGTAGAATTACACTAATAATGTTGTACTGCACTACACTTACGGCATTCCAGCAGGAAGATGCTAACTGAAATGGTTTCTGTTTTCTGTGGAGCGTTGAATGTAGTGATCATGTACCCACAGTGTGAGTCAGTTGACATGGTGACAGGTCCACCTGCACCATCTAGATCTCTAGAGCTGACATTCAAGGGGTGGAAGGGTGTAAGAGCCCACTGGCTTCTCTTTCAGTGCAGCTTGTCCCTGCAGCAGTTTAGCTGCGGCAAAAGTGAAAACTGTAATTTGAGCTGTGAAAGGGAAAACAAGGACTGAAGCAAGCTGACAGTCAGCTTCCCAGTAGTCTGCAGAGTTGGTCTGTCAATGGTCAGACACACAGCTGCTTCATGGGCAGGATCAAAAGCTAGTGGTGCTAAGTGGCACCATGGGAAAGAAATTTTTCACTGTAGTCAGAAGTTTTTTCTAGTGGGTGGTCATAAGCAGAATATTCTCACATGTAGCAGGTCTTGAAGAAACATGCTGGTACATCTGGTGTGCCTGGAGAACATGTCTCATGCTAGTACAGACCTTCCTTGAGAGGGATGTTTCAAGCGTGGTCCTAGAGAGCAATGCTGCAAATGTTGAGTGCTGCTGAGGGATGGAACTGTTAGCACACTAGCAGCGAGCAGCTGTTGAATCTAAGGGATGATGACACTATAATTCTGAGAAATGCAAACATTAAAAGTTCTGTGCAAACTGTGGTGCTCAAAAAAACAATCTTTATGCACCACCAGGTGAAACAACAACAACAAAACCCCCAGCAGAGGGGGTCAGGAAGAATAAAAAAGGTAAAGTATCAGGAGGGAAAACTTTCATAGGGAAACCAGTTGCAGTTCAGTCTTATCAAGAGCATTTCTCTTCATCTCAAAATGATACAGAAGCTTAAATTAGTATAAACAAGCAGAAGTAGTCCATGGCTGGGTTGTAGGTGCTATTACCAAAGCACAATGTGTATGAAAATTTTTATTTTACCATTTGCACAGAATTACCACTCAAATTAGTTCACAGCTTTTGGAAAAATGCAGGAGTAGTTTCACATATTATTTAGGTACTTGTTGAAGATAAAATGCTGTAATGTATTTTACAGCTCTGAAGGGAGCAATGAATTGATGATCTCTTAATGTTGATATTTTTGCTTTTTCAGTGTCATTGCCATTTTATGCTGCGTATGTAGTTGTAATATTACATAATGTCACCCACTATTTTGAGTATTGTTATGGAATTTCTGCTTTAGCTTTCTGTACCTACTTTTTTTGATTTTTTTTTTTTTTTTTGACCACAGTATGATTGAGCATGAGGCTTTTGAATTATTTACCAGAATGCCTGTTTTCTGACCTCATGTTTCTGTCAATGTTCTGAATGATCTCACCTAGGGCATTTTTCCTTTCTGTACCTTGGTTTCCTTATTTGCCATTTATTGAAGTGCTTTGAATTCTCTGAGTTCAAGAATTATTCCTTGTAAGGAAAATGTACCAGCTTTTTTTGTTAATATTTGCATAAAATATTTAAATTTGCAATACTGCATTATTGATTTATTCCTGTTTAGTAGAGGTAACAAGTATGATGGTTTCATATCAATGTCTTAGAGTAAAAATGAGTGTTCATAATAGAAAAGCCATTAGCTAATCTGATTGTTATTGACAGTTTAAATAGACAATTTTAAACCCCTTGTCTGTCTCTACCTAGCTTGAAAAGTCATACAGTGAGATTCTTAGTGGATCATAAATTGGCATAGTTTAAATGCCATTGCTTTTAATTTTATATGCTGCTACTATTAAACCGTGAAATATATGTGCTCAGAAATTGGTCTGCTGTTTAGTGATGACACTGGACTGTATCTGACACTACCACCACTGTCTGTTAAGATCTGTCTGTAACATGCCCATACTGTAAGAGAGAATTACTGAATTTTGTAAGTAATATGTTATATGAATGAATTATAATCGTTTCTGTGCCAGGTTGTTTGAACGAATCAGAACTTTTCCCAGAACAAAACCAAGAGAGCTCCTGAGTTCTGAAAAGGGCAGTATTTTTAAAATACAGGAATGGAAGGATCAAGATTGTTCTTTTTGTTCCTTCTGTTTGAGCTGGAATGTTTATCAGAGATTTCTCTTTCTTCTCTTGCCTTCAGAGTTTGCTGTTGCCTTTACTTTTCCAGTGTGATACCTGGTGGATACATGAAGCTTGCAGGCTTGCTTTCTCACTATAGCTCAAGCAAGCCATTTTGCTGAGGTAGCAGATTGTTTAAATTGTGAGGGATGTGCTGAATGATAGATAACAGGAATTATCATATTAAGTGTCCCTTATGGACAGTGCTAGAAATGGTGAAACCCAAAACCAGCTTGGGCTTGGTTTATGTGTCTTGTGTCTCTTTTGCAATACTCAGTAGTAGAGAATTGATAAATACTATACCAGTTAGTCCTTCAGATGACTGATCAAATCTGGGGTTTCAGTTTTAAATCAATTGTGAAAAAATTGTCTTTTCTTATGAAGAAAAAAAAAAAAGCTTAGTTGCCTTTTTTTTTTAAGTATTGCCGTCTTGTGTCTAATTCTGTTATAAAAAGTTATGAGAAAGTGTGCTAAAATTAATGCATGCTTCAACAATAAGTGGTACATAACTTATGTCTGTGTCATCTTTGCAGAAATATTAATTCCCATAAAGTGTTTTTGGTTACTTTTCTCAGCTGATTTAGTGTTACCAAGACTAGCTGAAAATACAGACAGAAATGTGTTTTCGTGATTAAGTATTTGGAAAAGACAAGGTAAAATAGTAACAGTTAACTATATATTGGCAGTATAAAAGTTGCCTTGCAGAAAAAAATTATATATTTCATAGCTATCTTTATGTTTGTACATCTAAAAATGCACACTAAATTTATGGCAGGATACTGCATCATTAATGTTTAATAGAGAAATAAACCTAGGTGTCATCAGCGTAACAATGCTATAATCTTTGGATCTGAGTAATGTGTCTCGTGTGGGTGGGCATGAATGGCAACTAAGATGGGATAAAATATGCAGCTTTTTGTAAGGCGCTATGGCGGATTGGTGAAGATGTGGCTGCTATTTCTGAAACCCGGGATAGTAATGTCCTAGAAAATCAGTGTTAAGCCATTAAAGAGGCAGCAATATTAACAGAAAATAAAAAGAATTATTTTTTGTTTTGTTTTTACTTCTGCATTAGGGAAAAAAGCTACAAAGAAACTCTTCTATAAACACCTTAAAGAATTATTTTCTATGCTATAGTAATTTTTCTAGTTAGATCGAATAATGTGTATTCTGTAAGGAACAAAACAAAACATTTAACTGATTGACCATATAAAAAGACAAAAATTTTGATTCATGCTTGTTTGTATTAGGTCTGTAGATTGTATGGAGATACCCAGAGAGCCTGTCCGCATATCAGAATAGTTCACTTCATTCCCATGCTGCTAGAATCCTATTCAATAGGCATAAGCAGCAGCAGAGTTTTTCTTGAAGCTTCATTAGCTGATGATACCGATACACATTTCTGGTTGTGATAGGAATTAGAGTTCTAAACTGCTGGTCTACACTGTATTTGCTTGATTTGGGTTTTGGGGTTCTTTTTTTTTTTTTTTTTTTTTTTGTCTGTACTATGAGAGTCTTGATACCCCAGAGATTGATAATCACAAATCAGTCTGTCCAAATAAGTTAGGGGTTAGCTAGAGCAGCCGGTGGTTTTCTAAACTTTTTTCTTTATGCAGCTTGTGAAATGCTACTGAATTTTGTAGGGAGACTTTTCAACATTTTCCATGCTACAAACCAAGGAGCAGTCTCTGCTATAGAGCACCACCCTATTTGACTAGTTTTGGAATTGCTTTTGTGGATTTTGCAGGTTTTAATATTTAAGAGGGGGGTGATTAGCTATTGGTTCCATTTTCAGTCTTAGATCTTCCAGTGCATTGTTAATGCTACTTTGCATTTATATAGAAACATAAATCTAATGCCTTTTGTACATGTAAAGTTTAGCTTATCTCCCTTAGAGGTGCTAACTAGCATTTTTTCATTCTTATTTTGGTAATTCTTATCAGCATAGGCCCACTTTTCTTTTCATCTGCCTAGCACTTAAATATCTTCCCACGTATTGCATCATTTGCAGATTTAATTAACGGCTTCTTCATTTAATGACTACTTGTAGAAGTCTGCAATTTTAACACTCATCCAGCCACTAGTGGAGTAGGCTTTTCATCTACACTAGATGGAATTCTGTTACGGTCAGTTTTACTTAGTTTGTCACTAATTGTGATTCATCTAGTGATACTTTCAAACCAAGTTAGTTTAATTTTGTTGTTAAACTTCCTGACAAGATTTACCAGTCATAATAGATTTCTTATTAAATGTGATAAAATGCGTCAGATCAAGAACATGAGTAGTTTGAGAGATTTTTACATCTTTTTATGTGACTTGTGAAAAGTAAAGATTTTACAAGCATCCAGTAAAAAAGAAAGCAATTAGAAAAATCTAATTTTGAAGACAGAAGCCTTAACAAAAAAGTCTAAGGTCTGATTACCCTGAACACTGCCTTAGGATTATTCAAAGTGTATATCCCAATTTATACCATTTAAATTTACCATTTAAATAAACACTGAATAAAAGCAGTGTTGTCTTCTATATTAATGACAAAAGTAGTACTGGAGAAAGAAGAGCACATAAGTTCATTGACTGTTGTTTTTATGTTTATTGACTGATATTTTTATAAATTATATTTACATTTAAGTACTATTTGGGCTCTTTGTAGTTGTCATTAACTTGAAAGTTTCAAGTAATTAGAAGGTCTAATGGCCTAAACTGCTTTAATTTTAATTTGATGAATAAAGAGATTAAATTCAATTAATAAATGTAATAGACAAGTGGACTCTTGTTTGGCCATCTGTAAAATTTTCCAGTCTGTTTTTGCTGTCTTAACACTAATAACTCAAGTGTATTCACCCAAAAAAATACAGGAGAGGAACAACCTCACTCAAATGCTTGTTTTTTCTGTAAGTACTATGGCTTGGTACAGCCTAACAATTCCTAGAATTTGTAGGGCTTTTTTTCTTCTCTGAGTAAGAGGTCTGATTTTAAAAAAATAGGTCCTGAGGATCCTGCATCTGTGTATAGATCATCTATTTAGTTGTTATTAAAATATTTTCTCTCCTCTGCTTTTTTTAAAAAGCTGAGGCTTTGTAAATTTGAAACAGCTAGCAGTATCTCTGCATCTTGAAGAGATATGTTAAATGTTTGTCTTTAAGAAATTTGATTATCCAATTAGGTTTTTAAGAAAACTTACATGAGTTGATGTTGCATACATATCCTTGTCATTAAGGTAACCTCTTAATAATCCCAGAGAGGTAGGAGAGGTCTCCAAGAAAGAGTCTGTAATTCAATAATATATTTAATATATTTGTAAGCTGTGTTCATTTGGTAGAAACATAAGCTAAAAAGAACTACGTATACTCTTTGGAGTTTTGATGAGTTGGATTAGATACACTAAACTGTCCATCCTAAGGCAAGAAGGGAAATTTGTAAAAGAGGTAGAAATGTAGCCATAATACTTTAAAATGTTATCCTACTCTTAAGAGAGAACCACCATCTATCCCATTCACTATATTGGACAATTAACCAAGATGTACCATCCAAAGAAGAGAAAATACCTGGATTTTAGTTTTCCTTCAGGCACTGTCTGTTTACCTTCTATTTGCATACTGTGAACTTCTGTCCCCAGAACATAGCTGGATATGAAATACCTATTTTTGACCATATCGTGCTTAGAGATCTGTGCCAATACTAGGTGATTTTGGATTTTCCAGTGAAGAAATTTCATGAATTACATATACTGCACCTGTTCTATTCAATATATTGAAACAGTACTAGCTGTTTAAACACTTATTGTAAAAACTACTGTGTCCTCCTGCCCTGGCGATCCAGAAGTGTAAAGCATTGCTAGCATGATGGTGTGGGATTGCAAGGCTGCAAATTCTATATGTGACTTTAAAAAAATCAAGTCGCTTGAAAAAGCAAAACAACCAGCAGCAAATAAAGTAACTAGTTAAAATTTTCATTTTGCCTCAGTTGTACCTGAATTTGTAATATAAAACTTTGTAAGTACTTTCTGCGTTAATACTTACCATAAAGGTCTAAAGGCTATTAAAAAGATTTAAACTCTCCTATTTGAAGTGAGAAACCATGTTTTTGCACACCATTAGCTGGCAAGTATGTAATAAAAAGTGTAGTTTATTGGGCAATAATGATGAAAGTAGAAGATATTTAGTTTAGTTTCCTGGAAAAAGTGTTGAAACATGTGTTTGGCTTGCAGCTGGATCCCAGCGTATATTGAACCCTGATCCATGAATCAGGGTCCTTTCCTAGTGCTTTTGGTGTTTCTACGATTTCCTTGTCATGTCTTCTCCTAGGTGTGGCCTACATTTGTCAGCAGAGTATATCTCACAAAACCCCACGAAGATGCAGGGCTTGTTGCAATTCTTGATATCACCTTCTAGTGGACTAGTAGGCATTCTGTGATATGGAGTTAGAGTGCAGTCTTTTAGTAGGATGCATCTTGCATCCAGAGATCTCTTTAATAAGAAAAAACTATAATTGCATTTTCGCATGTGTACTATTAATGTACTGTGAAATATGCTGGCAGTGGTGTGTCAAGCATAAAAACTCATGAAAGTGGCATTACTTCAGCATATTTTTGGAGAAGGGTCTTTATTTCATTGTGTGTTGTCCCATTTCATTAATAGATTTCAAATTAAAAAGCAGAGTAAAATACAAGGTAACTACTAGAGAAGGGTTTGAGATGAACTGAAAGCTTTATAGTTTTGTTGGGGGGAGAAAGAGCGGTGCTTCTTTAGTACTTGCATTTGAGCTATTCTTCAGCAACTACAAAATAGCTTACAAATAAAATCAGCACACACAAGCACAGCTTATGGATATATTAATTTATTAAATACTTTTCACTACAGAAACCACATCTTGCAGTGTAATAGTATAAAATCTTTTTTTATTTTTGTTCTTCATGCATGTAAATAGTTGTCTGATTATTTATATGTGCACAGAAAATGAAGGCAGAAAGCTTCAGTCCCAGCAAATGTAATGTGCATTGTCTCCCAAAAGATTTGAAAATTATGTTATGAGCTCTAGAAAGATAGAGTTTGGTCTAGGAGAAATGGTTTTAAAGTATCACAGCAAATTATTTAAGCATCTAAAAGTCTTTAATAAACATTATAAATGTGTTAGAAACAAGTATTAGCTTAAGCAATAGGAAGATGATAAAGTCCAGACAGAATAGTAACTAAGGGCAAGGCTTACTTTACAGTTATTTTGGAACAGAATAAAATGAAATGCAATATTTTAAGGCAGGTAGACTTAATTACTTGAATTGTATACCATGAAACAGAAGGACTGATCAGATGATTAGTATGTTTTGCAGGAAGGCTGAGCATTTTTTTGCCTAAGTTGTTTCAAATTGGAATTTACTGATGAATGGGGTTAAAATAGTTATTTATTCTTTCAATTTACTTTCTCCAGATTATTCTTTTTTTTTTGCTTGTTTTTTTTCAGATCATATAATGCAGAGGAACACTCTATTCAGTGCTCCTTTTAACCCTACTATACATACTGCAATGTTGTAATTTAATGTGGTGGTTGGGTGGCAGGATGTTTATGAAATTTATGCTTCAGCTGTAAACGTGGAGAAATAATGTACAAGCAGTGGTGATGGAGAAGGGCTGAATTTTCCAAATCATGAGCATGGGAATGATAATTAAAACTCTCAACAGGGAAAAGAACAGAAGAGCAGGAGGTCAGATACAAACCTGTGTTGCTCTGTTAGAGACAGCAAAGTGGTGCCAGCATCTGCCAAGTAATGCTCCTTTACTGGCTGCAAGAGAAGGACAAGGACAGAAGAATTTGAAGAACCATAAAACTGTCCTTCACCTGAAGGAATGTGAAGGAAGTTCCTTGTGGGTTTTGTTATATGAGACTTTCCAAAATGTGATCTTTTTTATCCTATCATTTTTGCTCATATTTGGTCTGTTTGTGCCATAGTGTCAACCGCTTTCTATTGGGGGCGGGGGGGTATATGTATGAATATGCCTGTATGTGCATCCATCCTGCTGGGAGAGCACGTAGGTATATCTGCAAGAAAAATTGTCCATAAGCACATAAACATTCTTGTATCATGAGTACTGTGTGTTTGTAAAGGCCTGCATCACCCGAAGTTGAAAATTATAGTTTAGGAGGTAAATGAGGAAATTATTTCATTTCAGACCTGTTTAAAAATAAATTAGCACCTATTAGTTGTGAGCTAGCAAACATTATTTTTATTCTTCAATATGTATTACAACATGGAATTAAAAATAAACCTCAGTCTTAAAGAGGGAGTGCTTCATAGGCTGGCATTTGTCAGCCTCGTTCTGCTTGAAGATGCAATGAAAAGTGCTGTGTAAACATTATTCTTTGCAAACCACATCATTCTTTTGCATCTTATCCCCATTTGAGGACTGAAGCCTCAAATCCTTACACGGTAGGTGTGATCTCATTATCTGAATTCTTTATTTTTATTAAATAGTGCTGTATTAACATGATAGGTTTCATGGCACATCATTGGATTGAATTGGTGCCAGACACATCAAAGGAAGATGTGAAAAACGGAGCTGTCTGTTTGTAGCCAGGTACTACAGTTCAGAAAACTATGAAAGTATTGGTTTCAGTGACTTGATGAATCCTTTCCAAATCCTATTCTTAAATAAGGCAAGTTTGAGGATGTGTTCAACTAGGGAATGATTGGATACATTTATTTGAATTTTTACATTTTCCATTCAAGTAGAAGACAAGGTTTTCCTTTTTTCAGTGTTTTTAAGATACTTCGTCAATTCTAATTGTTTATTGGCCTGGGGGAGGAAATCACTAGCAAGAGATGTCTCCAAATAATGCGAAGCAAAACATAGAGGGGATTTCCAAAACTACAGGTTAGATGAAAGGAAAATTGTGGATGTGAAACACACAAACGTTATTACAGATGGGTAAATAGTGCTAAATTACTCATCCTAGATCACTGACAGATGATGAGGGTTCTTTATTTCTAACAAGTTCTTATCTCTAGCCTATATGTTGTGTGACATTCTGTAGTTCTCATAATTAAAATAGTCTTTCATAAGCAAGTAATGAAAGCTTAATGGAAGTCATGTACGTTTCATGTAATCTGATTGAGAAATCAGGAGTCTTTAGAAAAGGAACATTTATAATAAATTACTAATAAGGTTGGCAGTGAGTCAAGTTACTACTTAGAGAACATGATCCATACTGAGAGCTTTATAAAAAAAAACCTGTGAAAAAGATACTTAGCTATCTGTGAAACAAACGCTGTGTTACTATAATTTGAGTAACTTCAACATTTGCTTTGATTTTTCTTTGATAACATAAACTTCTCATGAATGATTGTCTATAGCGTGACTAAATCTTTTCTAACTGATGCTCTCTTTTTTCTTCTCATTAAGAATACGAGTTATTTTGTGCCAAGCTAAATAATAGTTGTGGCACATGTCAGAAATAATATGAAATAAAAAATGAGATTTTGTTTTTCTTTTTTTCAGAGTCTAACTGTGCAGAAGTGGGTAATCCCATCTGTGTTATTTAATCTTCATAAGTGGGGATAAATTTCTTGTCAAATCATGTCTCTGTTCATGAGCCATGCCTATTTTTAGTTTAGAATGCTGCAGTCTTTATTTTTTTTAACCCTATATATATTTTTTAAAAATTAAAATGCTACCATAATAGAACCAAAACCCATCTCTCTTACCACTGCCCATATATGTTAGAGAGATAACTTGTTAGACTTCCATCTCGATGTACATATGCAGTTGTCCATTTTGAGAAATCTCCTTTTTCCTCTCAACCAAATGAAGTCTCACTTACTGGTGGGAATATATAATATGTTACATATGAATGGACCTCATAATAATTCTTTAAATATTTTATACATCAATGGATATCTGCTTTAGAAAAGATTGCTGGAGCTGCGTACCCAAGGCACCATTTGTGGGATCTCATGATGTTGTTCAAGCTCTTTTTCTGTTCACAGCTGCAACATGTTTTCTTATGAAGTTGCTGATGGTATTGAATTTTACAGTGGCTTTATGTGAGGGCAATTGATCCCGGTAAAGTCATAAAGCTAAAGCACACCTATACTACAAACACACAGTGAATCAGGAATACACAAGCATTCCTGAAACTCTTCATCTTCTGAGTGGAACATGTTTTGTTTTAGTCTTTATGTAGTAAAATTAAGTAGGGTAGTTCACGTATGGATTGAAAGAGGATTTTTAATCAGTTCTGGCAAAATCCTAGGATAACACGGAAGGTGACATTGTTGGATTTTCTGACAGAGTCGGCAAATGAACACTACTACTGTGCCTGACATCCTGAAGAGACAGTGATGTTCCATGCCCTTCATCAAGGAACTCAGCAATCAGTTAGGAAAAGCGGTATTTTCCCTGTTTTGTTTAAGAATTTAGGATTGAGAAAATCATACATACCAAGGGCAGGGAGGGAAGAGTTTGAGATCCAGTGGTGGGTTAAACATTTATTCTGCTAGATACTTTTAGTTGCAGCTGGCATCAGAGAAAAAGAACATTGAAGGGAACATCAAAGGTGAGGCATTAGAGTGGTGTCACGCTGGAGTGAAGATGACTTGAGGTGCTGATGGATTTAAGGATCAATTTTGATGATGGTTCTGATTTTTGAGGTCTGTTTCTTTACTGTGGTTTGTTCTTTGCACTGTGCAAACACATTTTAAGATGTCTTTTGCATGTAGGCAAAATAGCAGTGAAAGAATGTCTAAAAGGAGGTGGAGTAGGAATTCAAATTCAAGGCTTAGAAGGATCCATTAATGTGAATCAGGGTTTCATCACAGACTAATTTAAAGACAGATTGTATTGTTCTAGGTCTGAACAAATGAATATAAATTAGTTGCATTTAACAATTAAAGCTGCTGAATTGTTTAGAAAAATCATGGGAGGATAACTTTCAGACATGATTGCAGTTACCTCTAAAAGCCTAGTGAAGGGATTTGTCTTTCAGCACTCTACAGTATAGGTATTTGCATGTGTTGTGGATTCCGGTTGCTTGCCTGAGCAGAAAGGGACATAGTCCAAGAATAATGGGAAAATACAGTAGAGCTCTCTAATACTTCTATTTCAGTCTGTATTTTTATCAAGTCAGTAGGATGTGTTTCTACAATGGCTTTGAAGATATGTGTGTCTGTAATTCTCGTAGTAAGTGATCAAGCCACTGATTATATCAGTGATAAACTGGTCCAAAGTTTGATGGAAAGAAAGTAGGAGAACGAATGGATATACCAATTACAGATCTTTCTATCAGCATTTCTTTTTTTCTATCTATTACATGGATACTTTTAGGAATGCTGCCATCTCTTTTTCTTCATGGTAGTTTATAAAGGTTATTATCAAAGAAAAAAAGGCTTTTTTTTTTCCTTCATATAGAGAAGATTGGGTTTATTTTGTGCAAAACTTGAAAAGAAAGGGGACACTAAAAGTGCTGTAGTGTTTCAAATTCCTAGGACACGTAGCCTGAGAGTGTTTAAAGTGTAGATTGACCTCTCAAAAATAAAACACTGTGTTTATGGTTGACTTTTTTTTCTTCTTTTTACAGCTGGAGTCAGAATACACAGTACTTGTTATTTCTTTCATAGACAAAGTAATCTAATGCTACTTTCTCATGAATGAAAGATAATTTTTAATAACTATTAAAACAGTATGAGGATGTTATCTGGTATTTTTCTCAGACCTAGAGCGCCTAAAGGATGGCAGCTTTCTGTTACTAGCCAACAATGGAGCTGATTTAGCACAAATGTTAGAAAAGCATAAATTGCAGCTCTTAATTCCAGAGTGCAACTCTTGCAAAGAATAGGGGGAATAGAAGGAGAGAGAGAGTAAAATTCTAAAGTTAAGGCTCCAAGAACTTTAAGAAAAAAACCAAAAAAGTAACATAAAGCTTACTGGGAGACACCTAAGTGTCACTTAGTTGTGGTTGCCTACATTCTGGAGAATTTCTTTTGTATTCTGTGACCAAAAAAGTCCTGTATGTTTTTAAGACTTTTTTTTTCTTTCCTCAGGTAAGAAGTTGTAGCTAGGAATGTGTCCTTAAGTTCTTTTTGTCAGTTTTGTAAACACAGAAGTTGAGAGATGTCAGAGATGTTTTTCAGAGTTGCAAGTATCTGACTTGATAGAATATTTTTTTCTATTACATTTAGTATTGGATGAAAATCCAGAACGGCTTAATACTGGGTCAGTAATGGTCTAGTATTTATATAAAATCATGAGCAGTAGACTATAGAAAAGCTCTTGTGGGAGGAGGAGAAGACTAGAACTGAAGAGTTCTCATGTCATTATGCAAGAAGTCCCTAGGTAGGGAAGGTGCCATGGACTGCAGTGCATTGTTTTGACATGACAGCTACCAGGTGTTCCATTTCCATTTGTTTTCATAGAAGAAAAATAAAATCTGTGGGTCTGTCACAAATGAAGCAGAACTGATGCTGCCAGCATAAAATTTCTGTTTAAAAAAGTAAATCCCAGCTGCTGCGTAGCTAAGGGTTAGATAATTTGCTCCAGTACAGAGGAAATATAGGTTAAAACAACAACAGTGAAATTCATCTAAGATCCTGAAAGTGGAGAGATTGACTTAATTTAAAAATGAGAAGCTTAGAATACACTTTAGATAAAATACAGTACGTTGATGAAATAGATGCCTAATACAATATTTTAAGTAGGTAAAATGTAGATTTTTTTTCTGAATCAATCTTTGTGTGCTTCCTAGAAATTTTGCTGCGAATGTATGGGCAGATTTTTTACTGTCTTTTAGTAAGCTTTATACATAGAGAAGCCAAATCATATATCGGTATCAATTTTTTCAATGTTTACCAGAAAACTAATATGTTAGTCTTGTATGCACATGTCTATCTATATTGTATTTTATTTTTCATGTACATACATGATGAAAAATTGGTTTATATTATTTGAAATCAAACTTGCTGTATTAGTGTCTAGTTTTAAAATTACTTGTTTATGCAAACTATATAGTATACTTCTTCTCGTATCTGTTTAATAGCATGCATTATTTCTTTTTCTGGAAACCATGCACACCTACACAGATATTTCTCATCAACTAACAAGCAGTTTTATAAGGTTGTGATTATAAAACTTCCTCAAGGCTTTCTGCCTTTTGACTTTCAGCTGCATAAATTGTGGGTTGTTTGCTATGGTGGACTTTGATTTTAGCATGCAAACTAGGCTGTTTGTTTCTACTGGAGGAATTCTAAAATGCTAATGCAGGATGCTGCAGCATCCCCCACACTCCTCTTGTGGGCCAGTGTGTACAATGAATTTTCTTTGTTGTTCCAGCTTCAAAAATGATTGGCCTGAGCACTTCAAGGTCTTGAATTACTGTATTTTAAAAGGGAGCATCATTCTCATTTATTTTACACCAGTTCCATGTTGTTGTGCCTTCATTAACTTTGGTGAAAACCTACCAGCCCATAGTCATTTACACCATGAGGATATCAGGCTATGGTGGGGGGTTCAGGTTTGTTTTTTTTGTTTCTTTGGGTTATTTTTTTTTTTTTTTGTGGGCTTGTTGTTCTTTTGTTGTGGGTTTGTTGTTTTTTTTTTCCATAATATGGTATTATAATAGTTTATGGTGCAGAAATCTTGGAAGTTTCAGGTAATTGCTGGGTTATGAGACTGGGATAGGTGGGAGACAAAATACGCTGATAATAAATTGCATGTGTAAATTGAATTTGTGTGTATTTGTGATCTCTGGAAGAACATGGTACACATCTGCTGGACTCTGCTCGTGTTGTCCCTTCAAATAACTCTGTTTTTTGCTTCCTCCTCTGTGGTAAAGAATCTGCCCAAACCAGACTGTCCCAATACTTGCAACTAAGGAAGTGCCATCAAGCTGATGAAATTTTACTCTGGCCCATTAGATTTTTTAGCAGAGAAATACCTGTCTTTGTGAACAACTTCATTTTAAGACTGCAGGAATGTCTGCATAAATATGATTACTTGCATTTGTTTGTATGAAAGTTTTGTGTGTAGCTACAGCAGCAACCTACATAACCCTCATCTTGTTTAAAAGCCCTATAGTTTTTTCTGTTGGAGCTTGCCATCTCTAAACCAAGATAAAATCACAATTATATGGCCAAATCTATAGTTCTGTTCACCCAGAAGTAATAAATAATGCATGCAGATGAGCAGTTTCCTATCAACAGATGAGTTGCTTAAAGTCCTAATTTTCGGTTATTGCTTTTTGTTCCTGATATGAGTCTGAAGAGCTACTTACCTAGCCACGCCACTTATATGACTTTTTTTTTTTTTTTGCTGTGCTTTTTAACACATGATATAAATGGCAAGAAGCAATAAAGCTGCTACAGAGTTGTTCTGGGGGTCATAGTCTTGGAGACTTGGCAGGATAGTGATGGCAGCGTGTAATTACCAGGAGACTCATCCCTGCTCTGACAAGCTCACTGGCTTTGCCAGGGCTGAGGAGCAGGAGCTGCCTCATTCATGGCCACTGTCACCACCTGCAGCTGTGTCTCCTCCTCAGAAACTTCTGAAGAGATGCAGGCTGTGCTCCCATATCATCTCTGTATTCTGATTTTTGTGAACTCATACACTTGCCACCATGAGCAATTGGCAGAGTATCTCCTCTTGATTGTTGATAATTGTCTGGCTCTAACAAGAATTTTAATAAAGGATGGCAATTAGAATTATGATCCCTTAATACCATTCTTATTTAAATTTATTACAATAATTACCATGTGATTAATAAAATATGTTAGTACATTTGTTGAAATCACCACTCTGCTATCACACAGTATGGTAGTTAAACACAGTAAATGCTTCTAATTAGTTAGTAATGGAATAACATACATTAATTTTTATTGTATCACCCATATGATCCTTAATAATATGCTGTGATATTAGCTCCTATGAAATATATGGGGAGGGTTATGTTATATAATTATCATAATTGGGCATTTTATGGGAAAGACTTGACCAACTGTTTCAAACGGACAATATTCTCCTCCACCATATTCAGCCTATATTAAAAGTATTGCAGGAGAGATGCTCTAAAATTAAGTTAGGAAGCTAATTATTTTGTAGATAATAATCACTTCAGCTGTATGTAAACAGTTTGTTGTTTAATTGTATCTCATTTTTAAAACCTATGTATAAAGTTGACCAAATCTACAAAAAATACTGGCTATATGTATATTTTCATATATGCAAAGATCTATTGGGATGTTTGTGTTGCACGGATTAAACTGAGATGCACACTGGCAAGTGTGTAATGTCATCTTAAGCATTTCTGACCAGAGTTTCTTGTGGATATTAAAGCAAAAATGTCATGGAATGGTTTGGGTTGAAAGGGACCTTAAAGATCACCTGGTTCCAACCCTCCTGCCATGGACATAGACACCTTCCACTAGACCAGCTAGCTCAAAGACCCATCCAACTTGGCCTTGTATATAGTTGCCTATTTTAAAATATTTAAATATTTAATTTAAATATTTAAATATAATATGCTGAAAATATTCATGTGTTTTAAAAAACCCCAACGATTTACAGAGCAATCTCCTCCCCGCCCCCATGGCCAGGTATGGTCTTTAAGCACTGACATCCTCCATGTTTTTTACAAACGTAACTAAATTGTAAACTGACACTTTTTACTGTGCAGATATATAAACAGAATCAGAGTTTCCTATAGGTTT
This sequence comes from Nestor notabilis, assembly GCF_000696875.1. Classification (NCBI taxonomy): domain Eukaryota; kingdom Metazoa; phylum Chordata; class Aves; order Psittaciformes; family Psittacidae; genus Nestor; species Nestor notabilis. The sequence goes on from NW_009910550.1 coordinate 39,260, forward strand.
GTTGGTTATTTCCCAGATACTGTTTAAAATCCTTCTACCTGATTTTACAGAATTTTTACAATAAATGTGTCCTCAGTTGAACATCTGCAAATCAGCAGTTTGAAGCTATTCTCTGACTTCTTACATCATAAGAAATAGTGAGCCTTGACGACATCCCAGCTCCAAACATCAATGTGGAATAGTTTCATTATGTAAACTTACCTAAACATAAATTAAAATTCAAATTTTTAATACCTACAATACCTTTTCTGTCCTTTTAAAAAACACGTTTATGGTTTTGCAAAGTATTTGACTCTATGTGGAACAGCGAATATTTGGGAGCATAAGGAGATACAGTTAATGGAATAAAGCAGGATGAGTTTGTCATGGGTAGGTTGCCATCTGTTGATAATGCAGTGACCAACAGGATATAATTAAGAATTTTTCTATCACAGCATCTTCACTTTTGTGCATTTTCACATCCCGAATGTAAGTGGAATATGTAACAGCTGTTTAGCATAGAAAAGAAAAAAAAAATACTGTTCTCCCTACTGCAGAAAATGTCATTGGAAAATGCGGACTTTTGGTACTGGTGCGCTGAGTTGAGAATATCATAGAATTCACCTGAGATTTTGCATATTTGTTGAATTTTGACGTGCAAACAAAAGCAGCAAATCTGAAATATGATGGGCAGTGACCTTGCTCTCAGAAACAGTTGTGAACAGCACCAGCAGGAACCAGTAAGTCCAAGTCGAACTGTGGGCTGTTACTGCATTTTGATATGTGGGGGGATGGGGGCACCAGGGGCACACAGCTCGGAAGCTGAGGCATTAAAACACTGTTTTACACTTGAGAAACAGCAGGAAAGAATCTCTTTTGGCCATCTGCCCTTTCACCTTTTCCATTATCTTCCACATAAACCAGAAAATTTGGGACAGCTGGTTGCTGTGAAAATCCCCAGTTATCAGTTTCCAACTTGGTGATATGTCAAAGCAATTCCATCTCACTATCTGTAATTTTTCGCAAGCAAATATTTTAAGAATATTTTTTAAATGCAACTATTTAAAAAAATTAAAAAAAAAGGAGTAAATGGTAGCAGACTTCATGGATATTCTAATACTTTGTGGAGATGAAAAGGGCAGTGAAAGAGGTGAGAGTAGAAAAAGAAATTAGTTTTTAATTACTTTAAAAAAATAAAAGGTAATGGAGTGGGGATGTCCAGGGATGGAAGGAATTTGTCAACGTGCTGAGTGTCGATTTTATGGGAGAGGAATGTTTTCCAAGAGTATTTTATACTCGGTATGTTGCTGGGTCCAGCTCTACAGTCGAAACAAATGTTAGCAGGCAAACAAGGGAAGAGTTGGTTCTGAAGAACACCCCCAGCTTTTGGCATCATTTGTAGGCAGATCTGTAGCCGTTTAAGACCTCTTATCCCAACTGCAATCTCTCAGAGTCTAGCCACCACTCCCCAGTCCCAGAGGTAATTTCTAAGATGTAAAGGTCTTCTAGTGGGTTGTCTGTGCTTGTCGTTCCCAGTCCTCTCTATTTTGGTGTTTAACATCACTTCAGTGGCTAGTGTCATGAAAGACCACTTTCTTCAGAACTCGGAGACTAAGATACAGGTATGAGATCTTGCCTCCAGTAGTGCCACCAGGAAAATTTCTGTTATTTCAGAAAAGCTGTGTTTGTTCTTGGACATAAATGAGAACTGAGAAAAAAACAACCTACAAAGAAACGAAACCCCACAGATCTGATTATGGGAAAATCTTGCAGCTCATTTAAGTGACTTGCACTCTTTTAAGTGACTAATAGTTTTGTGAAGACCTTTTTAAAATATTTCTCCATGTTAGCATTTCTTCAGAGTGATCTGTGAAGGTGCTGCTGTGAAGCTGTACAGAATATTTAAAGAGAAAATTACTCCTCATCCCAGTTTTGTTTTGTTTTACCGCCAGTTTTTACTGTTGAGATTGTTTTTCCTTTGTACACATCCAGTTGAGAAAGGTTTTTATTTCTCTTGCACCGCTTTTAATTGGAATATTCGGGTGTATAAAAGTACAAAACTTAGCTGACAAAGTTTTCTTCAACTGTTTCCAAGTAGGGCACATTGTAGAAGTCTTAGCTGTTGGTTGGGGTTTTTTTGGTTATAGTCTTCCATGTTATGCTCTTCCTACAGTCTCCGCCTATCTTAGCAAGATCTAATTATTTGAAGGCTTAAAGACTGCTGCTGCCAAATGGTCTCACAGTAAGTGACTGGGTATAGAAATGAAACAGAACACTACACCTTGGGGATTCACCTGGCCTCCTTTGCAAGCCAGGTTGGTTCCCACAGTGTCAAATAACAATTAAAGGAATTTGAGTTGGAAGGTGACTCTTTAGAGAGGTGAAACTACAAAACAAGTTTTGATACTGAACTACAATAACTTTGCATAGAAAAAGAGCATAATAAAAAGGAAAAGCAGAGCGAAAGTATTAGTATATGGGATGATGTTTAAAAGTTTTAAGTACCATACATAAGATGTTTGCTTATTACTTAAAAAGTTAGTTGTTAATACTTGTTTGTTACAGTTTCCCTAGGGGCTTGGTCATATGATTGATCGTGTGTGTGTGTGTAACTTCATACCTTAGAAGAGCTCCAAGATGAGAACCTTCTTTCCACTTTTGTAAACATGTAATTTGTATGTTGCCTTATTAAGCACAAAGGGCCGTTGGCATTTATGCATCAGTGTAATGAATGCAAATGTTTCCTTTTATCTTCCATCAAAAGATCTCAAACCATTCTTTTCTCTTTAGCTAATCAACCCTTTACTGAAAATTTCAAAGAGCTGAACTTGTCCATTCTGTACAGTCTGACTGCATCTTGCGGACTATCTCAACATTCTGGAGACATTCTCCAAGATATTCTCCTTGGTCTGGATGTCACATTCCTCTTTTCTTTACCCTTGCTTTGCTCTAGTTTCTAACACTTCGTAGATCTCACCTTCTTTATTGTGAGGGTGGTGACACACTGGAACAGGTTGCCCAGAGAAGCTGTGGCTGCCCTGTCCCTGGAAGCGTTCAAGGCCAGGCTGGACACAGGGGCTTGGAGCAACCTGGTCTAGCGGAAGGTGTCCCTGCCCATTGCAACAGGGTTGGAACCAGATGCTCTTTGAGGTCCCTTCCAACACAAACCATTCTTTGTCAGACCATGAAAGGGCAAAATAATTTGTTGTGAGTTTTAAGTCCAGATTGAATTCGAGCTGTGTATGAGCTTTGAGAAACAGTTTAATATTTTTTCTTGCGTATTCTAAAATTGTAAGGATTTTTCTATTTAACTTCTGGAAACACCAATTGAATAAGATGGAATTCATTCCAGTATTACAGCCATTTAGTATTGGGCCAGCACCAGATATAGGGCGAGCAATATTGTTGCACATACTACTGATGCCAAAGTTTTCTTTGAGCACTGCATATCATCCACATTGGACTTCTGCTCTGCTTAAATATTCAAACTTTTTCTTATGTATTTAGACATAAAAGTTCAACATACAGGGAGGAGAGATAGCCTTGAGCTGCCACGATGAGCTGAAAAGGTTTTTCTGACAAAAGCTGGTTGGCAAGCAGTCAAATATGCAAAATGAGAAGTCTACTTCTAAGATTTTGGTGGAGAGCGAGTGAACCTGTGCTTAAGTCGTTTCCATATGCAAGGAAAAAATATACAAGATATTCTACATTAATACGCTTCCGGAATGCTATGTGATGATCTATTAAAAGAAATCAACCTTATTTTAAAGTGAGGAGTATTACCTACTTCCATCAATATCAGTTTTTACCTTTATAACTTCAAGATGTATTTTCTACCTGACTAAAGTCATTTAGGCTGATGTTTGCCTGTGCACCTGCATTACTCTATTCCTGCATCTCCACTTCAAAAAACAAAGTTATTTTAAAACAGGCTGTTACTATCCATGATAGTCACTACTGATGCACACCTTGCTGCTTTTGAAAAAAAGGAGATTTGAAGTCTAATGTTACTGTTTACTGCATTATGTATAGTCCAGTGGACAATATAAATTGCTCACTATTCCAGAAAGCTTCTCACTTCTGCTGACTGTATTGTATTGACTGCATTAGGCCAGACACTGTCAACCCTAACCCAAACCTTCAGTGCAGAATAAGGGGACAGAACATGCCAGTTGAGAGGTTGCTCGAATGAAAACATGTGTTATGGAAAAGAACATCCCTGTCCAGGATAAGTAGCTTATTCAGTGAAAAATTCTGGTCCTCCTGATTATCTGCTAGCTCTAGGCAGGGCAACAGGAGGTGGCCCACACACCTTCAAAGGAAACCATAGCTAAACAAAAACATTCCTTAATCCATTTAACCCCAAATGGTGTATTAGGGTGTGTGTGTTTTTCTTTCTTGCTGCTGTTTCCGAAGTACGTGCTAATAAGGCACCTAGAGGTCCTGGTTCAGTAAGTAATTACCAGGGCATGAGCACACACATCAAGTGCGTAATACATTTCTCACAGTATGATAATTTTAGTATAATACAATAAGTAACAATTTAAAACCCCAACAAAAATCTGGTTCCTGGGGAGATCTTCTGAAGAGGATCAAGCCTTATTCAGCAATTCTATGATGGGTTGCTGGGGAGATCTTCTGAAGAGGATCAAGCCTTATTCAGCAATTCTATGATGGGTTGCTGGGGAGATCTTCTGAAGAGGATCAAGCCTTATTCAGCAATTCTATGATGGGTTGCTGGGGAGATATTCTGAAGAGGATCAAGCCTTATTCAGCAATTCTATGATAGGGTGTACAGAAAAGCAATGAAAACCATTTAATTTTAAGATTTCATACTGTGATGGCCCTTAAGTTACAGGATTTATGAACAGGGGAGGGAGAAGGATGAAGTGGAGGAGAACTCCTGTTGAATTTAGTAGTGATGACATGGTGAATTTGAGGCTGAAATGAGTAAATGAGACCAAGAATAATGCTTAGCATAAGGATTATTCATCATGCCATGCATGTTTTAATAGGTCCCAGTTGTTCCACAAATCTACTTAATGGGAGTAAGTGGTTGATTTTTGATTCTAAATTACAGTAAAGAAATGTCCTACGTGCAGACAAATTTAGGGGTCCCTTAAAAAACAAATTCTGCATAACATTACACTTCTTTGAAAGTATTGGGCATAAATAAGGATAAAGGTCAATATACTCAGAAGACAGTAGCTGAAAGACAAATGAGATTGTCTTGGGGAGAATTTGGAGGCTGCTGTGTAAACAGTCTGTGCAATTTAAGTATCCACAGCATCCCTTGAGGGGAAAAAAAAACCCAAACTAACCAAACAGGTTAGTTTTGATACCTAAATATACCTTTCGATACCTAAGTATACCTTTTGATACCTAAATCTAAAGATTTTAGTCGGTGGTCAAAACAGTAGGACTCATGACAGTTTCAGCTCTTTACTCATTGGTGCAATGGAGTTTATTTAGGCAACAAGAAGAGCAACTGAGTATCGTATGATTCAAAGTTTCACTCAAACTTAATGTTTTATTTAGCCTTTAGCTATGATAACCACAGACAAACCCTATGAAACATTGTTTGTTCCCATAGAGTACCGTTAATTTTCTTTTAATCTTTCTCTGCCCCAGGAAACATTTCAATTGAATTTTGCTCTTCATGCAAGGAATCAAGAATACCAAGAGCCAAGCTCATTTCCTTTCATTTTCCCTTTATTTCCATATTTTTAATAGATTCATGACCCATGGTGCTAATACTGGAGTTATTGTAAGAACATGTTAAATTAAAAATATGTATTTATTGTGCCTGCCTGCTAAATTCCCAACATCTTTCTAGAGTTTATTGAATTTGCTAACATCAGATCTTGGTTTCACAATTCAGTCTAGTGGCATTTTCCTGACCAGGAGGTTTTGTGTTCTGTGCCCTTCCCATTGCCGCTCTTCTTCTTTCACTGTTTTACTCATCCTGTCAGGCTTCCATTGATTCCTTGTGCCACTCTCCACATTTTTATTGTCCAAGAACTGTCTCCTGTTCGCCTTTTAACTTCATCAAATTGTTTTAACCCTCCCTCCAGCTTTGCCCTCACAGTTGATCAATACTTTTTTTTTTTTTTAATTCAGTTTTCTTTCCTGCTTTTCCTCCCTCCATGAGTTGCTATTCCAGTAGGGTTTGGGGGGGTTTAATTTAAATTTTATTACTTTTCCTTACACCCCAAGTTGAGGAAAGCTGTTTCGTTGCTATTAGCAGGAACTTGCAGAAACTTGGTGTTTTTTGGGAGAGAGAATCGGAGAGGATATTATACTCAATAGCAAATACTGCATAACTCTTCATTTAATACCCTATTTCACTGTTGCATCTTCAGCATTCCAATAGCATCTCTCTCTTAGATGGATTGAAGCAGCTGTTTGACACAGAATAATACCACAGCAGAGCTTAACAACTATTTCTTTGAAGTAGGCTTTGGATTGGTAATGATTATAAAATCAGGATCTCTGCTGAAAGATAACACCTCTAGCAATCTCAACCCTGAGATACTGGTTCAGAATTAACTCAGAGGGAAGTGTACCATCTGTTGCTAAAACCTAACACTAAGAGCTCAAGCAATTTCTAGCTTAGAGGGAAAACATGGACCTGAACCTAGCCAATTAAGGGAAGTGGGGAGAGGGATGGAAAGAAAAACTTAAAAATAGCTTTTGGTCTTTCACTTCTGTCTGGTGCTGGCTGACAGTAGAGACAGTGGAGAGAACTGACATTGCAGAGAAAACAAACTGCACAGAAAGTTCCAAAGTAAACAAATGGGAAAGGACAAATACTGTTTCTTTGCTATTTTATTTACAGTAACTGTACTCTACTATGTAAAGATTCTCCAGGCTCGCTTATGATGTTTAAACTGTTTCTGCTCCTTCAATGCTTGATAATCAGGACTAATTTCTGTGCCAAAAATGCATCTCTGGATAACTTGTTTACTTCAAGACTGCTCATCAGCCAAACCTAACAAGAGAGTCAAAATTTCTTGCTGGTGCTTCTTTACATGAATAGGTTGGTTTACCTCTAATTTTTTAATCGAACAGTTTAGCTGCTCTAGAAAAGAAACTATAATGTTGTTTTGAGCCTTGTTTTCAGTTCTGCTAAGAGGGGGAAAAAAAAAACAACAACAAAAAAAACCAAACAAAAACCCACCAAAAAAAGGCAAAGTAAGAGCTGGAGGCCTCAGCTGCTTGAAATGAAATACAGTACTCCAGCTTGCTTGCCCATGCAATATCTTAAGATAATGCAGTGATAAATCTCCTGTAACTGTGGAACCTGGGTAAATGCAGATCTGACCTTTTGTTTACAGGGTATCAAGGGAAATCTTTATGAGACCACAGAAGTGTTTGAAAAGGTTTAGAAACATTATGAGATTGTAAAATGTGTCCCCTGAGGATAATTTTGACAGCAAAGATCTGACACTGTTTCTCAATGAGCAGTGCCCTTTCTGTACAGACTTGAACAAGCCATTTGGCAGTGATGTTTGAGAAGCATATTCAATGCAATTCAGTAATACAATTCAGGGGAGAACCTGATCTGCGCTGTCATAATTAAACAGGATTTTAATGTTACTAAAACATTGACATGCAAATATTTACTGAATGTACAGATGTTGATGTTGGTACCATGCAAGATAAGCTAGAAAAGATAACATTTTTCATTGTGGAAGAAAATCAGTCAAATTAGGCTTTTATACCTCTTCTAGCTTTCACTGGTTATGATTGTTTATCTGGTTATAATTAAAAGCAAGGACATAAATCAGCTTGATTAAAAGTCCAGATTGTGTTTTGTTACATAAAATGAATTTATTGATTAAACAAATGCGTAAAAATATTCTAAGCAAGAAAGAACCCTTTTTTGCAGAATTCCAGGCAGAAAAGATTAAAGTCTGTTCTGTTGCCTGGAAGGAAGTACCATAAAGAACAGAATAGCAGCAGTGCGTTGGGAGTCAGGTTTCAGATTAAACCCTTGCTTTTGGTTTGAGTTTTTTGTTTTGGTTTGTTTTTTTAATTTAGAAACTCCTGGTTTGTTGTTGGGTTTTTTTGGTTTTTTTTTTTTGGTTGGTTGGTTTGTTTCTGATCTGTATAAAGGTATTACTTATGTATACATCCACTAATTACCAAGTTAACCATGAGCGAGCAATGTGCCCTTGCCACAGTGAAGCTAATGGTATCCTGGGTCACCTTACACAAATTATTGACTACGTCAAGGGAAGGGACCCTTGCAATCTGCTCAGCACTGGTGAGGCCACACCAGGAGTGCTGGGACCAGCTCTGTGCTTTCCCATACAAGAGAGAATGGAGAGTATCCAATGAAGGCTCACCAAGATGATAAAGGAACTAGAGCATCTCTCCTATGAGGAAAGGCTAAGAGAGCTGGGAATGTTTAGCCTAGACAAGGCTCAGGGGGAACCTGATCAATGTGTATAAGTGTCTGAAAGGATAGTGTGAAGAGGATGTAGCCAGGTTCTTTTTGGTGATGCCCAGTGACATCACCAGAGGCAGTGGGCACAACCTAAAACACAAGAGGTTCCCTCTGAACATCAGGAAATGCTTTTACTGTGAGGGTGACAGAGCTCTGGGACAGGCTGCCCAGGGAGGTTGTGGAGTCTGCATCCTTGGAGATATTCAAAAGTTGTCTGGACATGGTTCTGGGCAACTGGCTCTAGGTGGCCCTGTTTGAGCAGAGGAGTTGGATAAGATGACCTCCAGAGATCCTTTCCACTCTGTTTTTCTGTAATGAATGCATAATTAATACATACATAGAAAACATGCCTGTTAAATGTATCCTGGTGTGTCTTCTTACGTTCAACAGGGAAATACATTTCTTCTCTGTTTCAATAGGGAATTATATCTAAAGTTTTATTCTACTTTATTCTTACTAATAACTCTATTCTTACATATGCAGTCATTATAAATGTAATAATTATGTTTATTTTAGTATTTTGCATGTTTCTTAGAAGCCTACTAGCATTGACTGTAGTCTTAATCCTATTATTGTGTTATATGCTCATACTACTTTGTGTGTATCTGTTTCCATTCCTCATACATATGAATAATAGTCCATACATGTTACATATACGATGCGTACATATATGCACACAGAGAATATTATTACGGAAGTATATATGTGTGCATAAGTATGTATGAGTGAAAACATAAACACTTCTCTTGAATGTCATGATCAGTGGGAGAGACCTGAGATAACCCAAATAATAAATATACCCACAAAACCCCTGCGTGTGTGAATTGCAGGAGAGATGCAGGGAAATGAGGTTGTGCAGTTTCCAAAGCCAAGACTGCTGCCAGCAGTTGTAAGGAGACACTGTTTTAGACAGCCTTTAGTGTCTAAGTTTACTAGATTTGATAAATGCAAAAATTCAAATTTGTAACTATACTGGCTGTTACACAAAGAATATGTTTTTTGTCATGTAAATTATACTGATCTTATTCATCAGCACATAACTATCTTTTTGCTGTGTTTAATTTATTAATGTACAAATTAACCTGGTACTTAATTATAACAGAAAATAGTTCTAGTAAATACTCAAACATTGCAACTTAGTATTGGAAGTATTCTATAACTGTGACATATCCAAGGTCACATTAAGACCTGGCTGCAAAGAGCACCTAGGTGCTAACGGGCTTAAAAAATAGTCGTCAGGGTGATAAACTCATATTTAGGTAGTCTCTGATGGATTCAGGACTACATTTTGTAGCAGGGGAAAAAACTCATCAGAAATTAAAAGACTGCACTTACTCCAAGTCCCATTTACGTAAGGTCTTCTGATGTTCTTGCTTATACAAAGAGACTCATTCTTGGTGGATTTAACTATATAAACAGTATTATAGCTGTAGAAATACTTCAGCATTCAGCAGTGCTGCAGCTGGATTTGTTCTTTTGTTTCAACTTTTTTCTCCTGGAACCATTGTTCCATTGCGTGTGTGTATGGCATGGTCACTTTGGCATCCCGGCTCTTCCAACAGGTTGCTACAGCAACAAGCTTCTGCAGGGAGAAGATTATCTGGCAAACAGTACCATGCCTGTTTACTGTGGAGCTGTGGGAACAGAAGTTAATAAACTTTTAACATTGCAAATTAGCAAGCATCTGGGGTTGCTCTTTCTGTCACCCTTGTAGGATCAGGGTACCATGATATTTTATAAAATGGAAATAAAATACATATTCCTTTGACATCAACATGCATTTTAAAAAAAAAGCAATTGAAGAAAAAGTAAAATTCTATTCCCTGATTTAACCCAAGTGCCAACCTCATTTGTTTTAGCTTATAATCTCAGGACCTCTATCATCTGAAACAGATGGAAGCTTCTTTAGACTGGGTAGATGTGGCTATGGGAGGGAGAGTGGCACAGCTGAAGGCACCTTCCAGGCTGAGCAGTGCTACTTTAACTCCTGCCTTGGCATTGACTGGTGACATCAACCTCACAGATACGGTTGCTGTGATTCACTAGGTTTTCGACAATTTGGCTGCATAAGGATAAAGAGAAGAATGACATACAGGAGAATAAATATCTCAATATATTGGTCTGACCCTTCTGCCAGTGTTGATTCATTCCTGAGAAAAACAGCTGGCGTAATGCAGTTCCCATGTTCTGTAGTGCAAGCTACATGCAGAAAGGATCATTGCCTGCCATCCCTCTTTCCAAGAAAGTAAGCTGAAGCGTGGGATTATTCATTCTATTAAAAACATAGAAGGTTTCTATTATGTATGATTGCAATTTTTTCTTTAAGAACTGCATTTGTAATAACTGAAACTAAAATACTAAAAGAATACAGAAAATCTCAGTTACATAATAGTGATTTTCTTTGGGAACAGTATTCTCCATACTTACCTAGATAATTTATTTTTTCCATATAGTAATAAAAAAAATTTAAACATTTTTTAAAAAAATCACTGTTGTGCTAATATGCTTCTCTGGAATCAAAACTTGTTTTAACCCAGTCACAGGTCGCATTCATTGTCCAGTTGGTGATTTTAAGTGCATATTGTAATTATTTTTTTGGTTTGAGTCTCATTTTTCCCTTTAGCTCTGTAGGTGTTTTGGGTACCCACTATGTCCTTTATTTATTTCACCCATTATCCACACTGGTGTTTGCCTTTTTAATGTTGACAACAAACATGTCAGCTAAAAGCCAGGTTTGTTTTGTGCATATGTATGTATTTTTAAACACTGCCATTTTCAAAATGGCTGGACCTCTTCATATGACTGACATACTTCAATATTGATTGCAGAAGGAATTGTAGAGTAAGCAGTAGACTTCTTTCTTTCTTTCTTTCTTTCTTTCTTTCTTTCTTTCTTTCTTTCTTTCTTTCTTGTGTGTGGTAGAGCAAGATAAAGAGGACTTCATTTTTGAGATAAAATGGGAGGAGAAGCAAGGAATATCTTGGTATCTGTCACTCCATCTACATGATGCTTCTGTCCCAGAATGATCAGAACTGATGTTGTTCTAAGACAAGACCTATAAATCGTTGTCTATTAGGGATCGTAAAAGTAATCCTCTTGTATTTTCATTTCCAAACAGACATATTTTTCTTTTTTTTTTTTTTTTTTTTTTTTTTAAATGGGAAAAAAGCATTTTAAGGTACAGAAGAAAAATCTAACCCATTTTAAAATTCAGTGAACCCACTTCCCACTTTAAAATTCAGTGTTCAAAATCATATGAGCTGATGTAAATTCATAACACTTAAAAATATTTGGCACAAGTTAGCATTCTTCTCTTTTTCCCACTGAATAACAAGTACAAGCAGTTCTTTCTGCCTGCCTATTTCAACAGGGAGTTAGCAGTATCAGTCCAGACAGGCTGAGTAACATATGATTTTATTTTTTTTAATCCACACTTAGAGTTATCTAACAAAAACCTTTTATGAACAGGTTCCAGTTGTGATTAGTTACTGGGAAAATAGTGTCTTCTTGAAACAGGTGTTTTAAAACAAAATAAATCAAGTATTCAAGCAAATATCTAACATACTGTCCAGGCTGAGCAACTTAATATGTATTTTTGGCATTTCCACTTAATGTTAAACTACTTGTCTCAATATCTGCGCAGGTGTAAACTTAAAGATAGGAAAGTTTTATGTGGTATGGAAAACTGGGTTTTGCCAGATCTGTGTTAACATCTCAAATTTGCTGTAGACTTCTTGTGCGATTTAGTATTTCTGGGCTTCATTCTAAGTATGTCTATTTATGAAAATGATGTATTAGTGATTTTTTCTTCCATTCTCTGAATGTCTTGTTTATTCTCAGTAACGTACTTCAATGAGATGTGGTATTTTCCTTTGGGCTGAGGGTGATGAGAGTAATGATAAACTGCACTGCAGTCTCTGAAATTGCACAGAAGTGGAATGGTCTATATCATTTAATTGTTGGACATTAAGTTTTTTTGCTTTATTAATAAAGTACTCTGGTTTTTCAAATAGCTTGGGCACTATCATAAGTAGTGTCAAGACACTGTCTTTTTAATATGCAGTGTAACATGAACCTTTCTTAAGTTACCCTTAGTTGAATCTCACTGCCCCCAAAAGGTACACCAATAGTTAGTGCTTCCTAAGCTTAATTGTTTAAAGTTGTTCTAGTTAATCTTAAAATACATTGTGAAATATTCTAAGCTCCATTATTTTCTAGGTGTTGTAATATAAGTTTAAAAAAAAAAAATCTGTTAAATCAGATTAAAACCTTTTTTTTTTTTTTTTTTTTTTTTTTCCTTTATAGTTCATTTGCTTTAAAATATGACACTGGAAGAGCTGGTAATATCATAGTCTGTGTTTCATAAACACAGACCAATTTAATTCTGTCCCAATTTATGTGACAGACCTGACATCTCTGATTGATAGATTTGGAGCATGGAGAATGCAGGAACTGGCAATTATAGCATTCCTTACTGTAATGGCAGTGCTATCGTTAAGCTATGCACATACTTCTTGTCTTGGGGTTTGGGGTTTTTTCTGGTAAGTTTACCCAAGTGTCTTGAGGAGTGAGATGGGGATGTTTCTGGTAAAGTAACTCCAGTATTTACCTGAATACTGAGTTTCTGCTATGGCCTTTGTAGAAGACATTTTAAATAACACATGGAATCCATGCACAGGAGAATTAATGTGTGCTGATGTTGATGCAGTCAAAAAGAAATTGATTCAAATGGATTCAGATCTTTGCTTGAATAGGGCTTTTGACATTTTCTGGATTCCTTTTTTACAGCTGAAATGTTATTAAAATAAGGGCTGTCGTTGTTTTGCTGGAAGACTTACAGAAGATAGCTACTTAGAAGTTATACTCTTGTTCAGTGTTTCAGTAATGCAGGTCACATCAGTTAAAAATGCACTGTAGACACAGCAGGCTATTGCAGATGCTTCTTCTCCCTGGTCTAACTATCCCTTTCATGCAGTATGTATCTTGGTAAATAGGTGAGTATAGCTGTACAGGTAATTCAAACTTTATTGGAAGAAAGGCCATAAGTAGGTCAGGACAAAGGATAAGAAGAAAAAGGATGTTTAACCCAAAACGATGTGCGTAGCATTTTCTGACTTTTTAATTCGGTCCAACTTTCAGACATAGCAAAGGACTATTTTAGGTACATGGGGAACTATATACCGCCATAGGTGTGACTTTTAGTGAACATGGGAATGAAGCACATGCAAGACTACCACATAAATGTGGGGGGTTTTGATAGGATATAAAAGTCTTTTTATAGTGTGGATGTGATTTTTTCAGCATAAAAGAGGCTTGCAAAACGTACCACAATTCAGTCTTTACATTTTGATTAAAATTTCCTTTGATATTATCCGTAGTATCCTCAAAACTGGTTATTACTCCACAGAATGATTTTTACATTAATGGAAGACCAACTCTGAAAAAGATATGGGGCTCCACTATGGGAAAATAGTAAAGACTACACTGATACACAAGATCAAAAAATTGTATGATTACCAGGTAGATTTGCTGAAAGGAGTCAGATCAGCAAATTCCTCTGTGGCCCATCTGGTAGGATCCTAAGAAGTCTTGTCAAGTTTGCACCTCATCAAGGAATGGCCATTAGTTGGATGTACTGTACCGATTACCTAAATCAGCTATGATTTGTTATTGTGGCAGCTGACAGTATGGCTCATAATGTTCATCCACAGAGTGTGACATCATAGGTGTGACATCCCAAGATTGATTAGCCCAGGTCTTTCCATGAGAAGCCTTGGTTCCTCATGGCCTGCTGGAAGCAGCTGTTTCCCATGGGGTGGTCACGGGTATATTACCAAACATCTATTGCTGGATGTTTTTAAGGTGACTACTGGCTGTATCAATGCAAAAAGAAGTTCTTCTGTTTGCTGATTGGAGGAAATGATAGCAGTTGCTTGGAAAATAAAAGCAGGCAGTAGTATACTATTAGCTAACAGAACCGCTTGCTAGTCAGCATATCAAATGCTAAGTACACATGTAAATTAAGAAGAAAAGATTAAAACGTAATTTAATTTATTTTCAAAGTGGAGAAGAGTACTTTGATTCATAGTATCAATTTTAATAACATTAAATGGTGGTTTCAATGTCACTTGCATGATATATTATATATGTAAGTATGAATATGCGTTCATATTTTACCAATGTCTTTTACCAGTAAGTAGTATCAATAATGTCTGAAATATCTGAGAGGAAAGCTGTTGTTATTCCGTTATTGTACCTTCAAATGTAATTTATTAAAATTGCATCATTTATATTGTGGTGTAACTTACCTGTTTCTTCACCATGAAGCTGAGTGCCATCAATTTCCTGGTTTTGTCTTTTTACAGACCTACTATGTAGTCTACAGAAAATTACTTAATATATTTCTGTGCTTAAATTTACAATCTATAAAAGTGAAAATGGAAATTTATGTTCAGACTTAAATGTAAGTAGTTTATTCAGAAAACATATGGATAAATCAGGAAGTAAATTCTAGTTAATTTCCTTGTTCATCTCAGCACTGTTTCTCATGAATTTCACTAAATGGTGCAAACTGTACAACTAGAGAATTAGTTGATGCTTTTGCAAAGAGTTTGCATTAAAATTTTAATGAAGATGCTGTAAAAATTAACAGGGATTTGAGTGTCCAAATCTGTCGAAAGCTTTTAAAATTTCAGCTGCAATATGTTTTTCTTCTACCATTACCTTAGTAAAACCTGTTTCACCCCACTCCTTCACCTCCAAATCTTTGTGTGGGCTCAGGAGATTAAATGGGTCTGCTATGAATGAGTAAACCAGAGAGACAGGAATAGTTACAAACTCCAGTCTGGAGCGGGGAGGAAGGCTATTGACCTGGAACTGGTAGGAATATTATGATAAAGCTTTCTAAAATTACTTTCTAATTATTTATATGTAAAGGAACAGCTAGAGCAGTAGAGAGAGACATGATTCTTTCCTGCTTTTTACAGTAGTCACTCATGAAGTGGGAGATCAAGATTCAGTTTTCTGTTTGAACGAATATTCATTTACATATTCAATGAGCTCTCAGGAAAAACTAGGACTCACTTTGGAGTATCCTGTAGCTGTGTCCCAGGGGACTTTTGTCCAATGCAGGTGCCAGAAAAGCTGGGGTCTGTCTCAAGGCAGCATATCTGGAGCCATGCTCTTATTTCCCAAGGAAGTGTTGATCCCCCAGCTATTCCCTAGATAGATGAAGCTTTTTGGGGTTTTTTTCCCCCTTAAATTGAGAGATTCTTAGCTGGTATAAACTTCCTGGGAAGCAAGACCTCAGCCCATGTAAGACTTGCTTGGGGAGACAAGCACCACAACCACATATAAGATATCCTCCCCCTTCCTTCCCTAAACTTTTAATGGTGAGCACAATGTCATATGGTCAGGGACCGTTCCTTAGGTCAGTTTGGGTCAGCTGTCCTCACTGTCCCCACTCCCAGCTTCTTACGCACCTTCAACCTACCTGTTAGGAGGAGAGAGAAAGCCTTGACACTTTTCAGCAACAGCCAGAACAACAGTGGTTTAGCCACAAATGCAAGGCACAGCACTGTAAAGGGCTGCCTCCATCCCAGCCAGACCCAGCACTTCTTTCCATGCTGGTGTTTTCCCTTTTGAATCACAAAGCTGACAGCTGTTCCATCTCAAGGAGACTTCCCTCTGGCTGTAATTTCACCTTTCCTGTATCTCTACAGATTTTCCCACTGGTCTGTTTTAGCGGCCTGAATCAAGGTAATACAGGTGGGCCATATCAGAGCCAGGGTTCTAGTTCACAAGTACTAAGGCCCCTGGGTTGTGTGGGTGCAGGAAAGGAGGTCCCAGCGGTGTTACAGAGAGAAGGGGGATCACACAGGTTTGTTGGAGTTAGCCTCACTGCAAATCAGCCTGCCACCCATTCTCTACAAAGGTTTTAAAAATTTAATAAAGGTTGGATTAAATCATCCCTAGTCTTAACAGCTGGGTGCTTTATTCATTATAGGACACAGCAATTTTCTCTTCCCTTGGGGAAAAATACAACTGTTTATCTCTTATCGTGCAGAGCTTGTAGTTCCTAAAAGTATATAATTTTCAGTTCTCTAAATAAAACATCAGTTATTATACACACACACAAAAAAAAATCACTATTTTCAGGTATCTCTATGCCATTATGCAAGCATGCAAATATGCCTTCTCAGCTGGAACATAGGTATAAAGAATAACTGTGCTTCTGCTCAGTGCGGTCAGAAATTGATAGGTAGACTGTTGAACTCCATAGATGCTTCCAGTTCCAAAACCATCTGCTGTGTCTTCTAAAATCCATCCAAAAAAGAGAAGAAAAAGCAATGCATCTACTCAAGGAGTTCTCTAAGTGAGCAAGAATATTATTCTCCACTCTTTTCTTCCTAGGTAGATGTAGTAAGAGGAGCTCTATGTGTTTGTTGTGTGCAATAAGACATGTTGCTTTTGTAGTGGCTTTGGACATGTTCTTATGCTCAGGCAGCACACCTTTACTCTCGTCCTAGCCCACTTCAAGTTTCTGAATATTTTTCCTTTCATATTTTGAATTTCAAACAAGTCAAGACTAGATATTAGTGAGTTTGGTTTTAGGCAGCACAAGAGGGGAAAAACAGGGTAAAATTTAAGCTACAGTTCAGTTGTCAAAACAAAGTGAAGTAATAAAAGTGATATGCTAAGCACTTTTTTGATGATTACTGCAGAATGATTGACCATGTAATAATGTGGGTTTCAGTAGCCTTCACAAACTCCACAGAATGTGCAGTTTTCACATTACCACAGTGGAGGCTGAGACCTGTGTGCAGTTGTCCTGAGACACAGGTATTGGTACAGCTCTGTCAGGTGAGCCAGAAGAAAGCCTGCCTCTGGCAAAACCAGTGGGGATACTGCTGAGTTTGCTTCAACTTGAAAGTCATTCTGCATAACTTAGAGGGATAATTTAGAGATGAAAATTAATGCAGACATGAAAAATGATAAATGAGAATCCAAAGCTTTGGTGATGTTTGACATTCAAGTTTCAGTTCCTATGTACACAGAAACATCTGTATATAGTATGTCAGGTCAGATTACAGAGGTGATCTCCATGGCAAGCTCAGTGGCTTTTATTTTTTTTTAGTTGATTTGAAGATGTTCATTCATTGTCCATGATTTGCAAGTGTTCAGTGGTTAATTAGAAATTTGAATTAATGAAAGGTGTTCTGTTAAAGGGTGTCTTATTGGTACATTACTTGCTGGTTTCATTTTTTCATTCCACACCCTATCTTTTTTTAGATCTGATTGATCTTAGCAAATTACCCTCAATGAAATTATCTCTGAATTATAAGACTGTAAGCGTGCTCTTAATGTTTTAAGTTCAAGTATCAGCTCTTGCGATAAATCTCAGAAGATATTCAGAGCTCAAGTCATTTAGCAATGACATATATTTTGACTAGTGCCACAGAAATAGGAGGGCAGAAGCAGATTCAGGAGAGGAGGAACAAACTAGACTGAAAAACAATTGTTTTCCTATCACTGACACTGATACTTAAGTTTTGTCATTAGGAGAATGAACTTTATTAGCTGAGTAAGTAGGACATTAGAAAGCTTACTTAGGTTTTAAATGGATTTTAATCTCCGCAAGTGACACTTATGAAGCTAAAAATCATTCATTTTAATAGAGGAAGTTATTTAGTCTAAAATACAGGTTCTGTAACACTTTGTATGAATTGCATTCAAGTTAAAGTGGAGCGTTATGTAGAAGCTTAAAAAACCTTCAGAAAACTGAATTTGTAGGACTTCCTATTTTTACTCCCCTGTGGTAGTGCTTGATGCAGTATTTGAGGGTTCCAGGAAAAGTGATAAATGCAGATAGATTTTATATTCTTCTGCTCAAAACAGTAAAAGTAACATAAAAGTAGACATTTTCTTTGAAACTCATACCTTGTTCTGACGATTACTAGGTTATAAGAGAAAGTGATTACCCATTGTACTGTTTGTAGGGGCTGCAGGCAGATGATCTGTAGTGCAGTGCATGACATACATTTTTGCTCCCTGGGAATTATATTGTCACTATGTAGATCAGCAGAAATAGGTTTTTAAGTTAAAAAACAATGCAAGATAAAAATTCTAAAATAACCTAAGATCACATAGTCTGTGAATTTTTTCTCTAACAGTTGTCTGTCTTTTCCTTAAAAATTCATACATATTTTTTTCATTCTGAAGAGCTTTTCAAAGAGTATTTCATAGAACAATCAAAAGCTTTTCTCATGTAGATTATCAAAAATTCCTATTACCGCCTTTTATGAAGACAGATGTTAGTGGAAGCCCAGTGTGTTTGCTAATAAATTACTATTCATGTCCATTATTTTTAATACTCTGTGACTCCTTTTCAGGCAGGGAAATATGACTAATTCTCAACGGTGACTGTACACAAGTAATCTACAGTGTAAGTGTGTGATAATTCAGCTCAGCCAAAGGAATGCCTACTGTCCTTGGTGTCGTGGTTCAAGCCCAGCCGGCAACTTGGAACCACGCAGCCGCTCGCTCACTCCCCCCGCTTTTCCTTCCTCCCCCCGCTCCCGGAGGGATGGGGAGGAGAATCGAAGGAATGTAACTCCCACGAGTTGAGATAACAGCTCTCCAGTAACTAAGGTATAATACAAACCACTACTGCTACCAATAATAATGATAAGAGGAATAACAAGGGAAAAGGACACAACCGCTCACCACCCGCCGACCGATACCCAGCCCGACCCGAGCAGCGATCTGGGCCTTCCGGGTAACTCCCCCCAGTTTATATACTGGGCATGACGTGCTGTGGTATGGAATACCCCTTTGGCCAGTTTGGGTCAGGTGTCCTGTCTCTGCTTCCTCCTGGCTTCCCCTCCTCTCTGGCAAAGCATGAGACTGAGAAAGTCCTTGGTCAGAGTAAACATTACTTAGCAACAACTAAAAACATCGGTGTTATCAGCATTGTTCCCAGACTGAAAGTCAAAAACACAGCCCTGCACCAGCTACTAAGAAGGAGAAAAAATGACTGCTGTAGCTGAACCCAGGACACTTGGATCAAGATTTCAAAGTGAAGACCAGCAGCCCTCCCCATTCAGCAAACAAAGTAGCCATGTATCAGTGTGTTTCTGGTTGTGGTCCTGGGAGCTGACACAAAGAAGAAATTTTTTGTATTCCTTCCCATTGGTGAAAAATCAGAATTGTTGGCTGCTACTTGTCCTTTAAAAAGATGTTACTCTGTGTTAAAGACTTCGACTATTTGCAGAACATTGGGTGTCTTTCTACTGAGAGGAACCAAATTTAAAATATATTTTGGTTTTCCTTATCATCTCAAGCTTAAAACGATTTTAGAAATGAAGCTGATATAAAATAACTGCTTTATATTCTAAATAGCTGACCCTCCACACTATAAATGCACAATGATCTAATTTAGAAATAAAAATTGAACCAGACAGCTTTAAACAGTAAAATATTTCAACCTGAAGCAAAGATAGCATGTTTTGTTTTTTTTTTTTATGGGCGGAAAAAAACAAAAAACAAAACAATAGTAGTAAAAGAAAGAAGTCTTTCCTGGAGCTCTAGTGAAAGATAGAAAATATCTTCATCTACAAGCCAGACATGTTCCAAGGCTTGGGCTGCACTGAGCAGCTCTCTTTATCTGTGCTATGGAAATAGTTGCTCTTCCATAGCTGAGGAAGTTCCTTAGCTGTCAGTCCTCAGGGAATTGTGTAGGGCAGATT
>NW_009910550.1:59468-65342 GCF_000696875.1 Nestor notabilis
ACTAGAAAGATACTTGCTGTTACAGGAAGCACTAACTGTGATGAGCTGCGATCATCTAAAGTAGATATCTATCAACAGCCTTGAAAGGCTACTGGATCTTACCAAGGTTTGCTCTTCAAGGGAAGTAATTTTTGAGATGTGGGTTACTGCCTCAGTTCAAGCTGGAAAGCACTCTGGTCTTGTAGTGGCTTGACGTTGTAACATTAATTTTGTAATTAGATAATAATTTTATAACTATCTTGTGTTATTTTTTGTCACTTCACTGGTATGAATATTAATGTTCAATGCATGATTACAGTTTTCTTCACCACCTTAAGCCAGGGTATACTTGATGCTCTAGCTGAATTTGCGAATTTATTTTTATTTTTAAAATAGTATTTAAAAATTCCATTTTAAAAGCATTGATTTCTCTTACTGTAATTTGCAATTTGATGTGCCTTTAAGAAAAAGAAAACCCCGGAAGTTTATCTTCATTGAAAGCTATTTTCCTAACTGACTGTTTTCCAATAATATTCAAAGGAAACCATGGATAGGGCTGGACTGGTTTCATGTTGCTTCATTAGTGGTTTCTTCTTGTCTATTCCTTCTCTTGCCCATCTGCAATAAACCAGTAAACTGTAATTTTACACAGGTGAGATTTAGGGGATCCAAAGCATCTTTTGAACTTCCAACCATGCCCTTTAAAGAGGCCATTATGTAGTTTCGTAGCAGAACTAACATATGTTTAAAAAAAAAAATCAACCACCACCAAACAAACAAAAAAACCTCCTTAGCCTTTGTGCATTTTCAGATGAATGACTAATTCTTATTTTATATAGGATTGAAGTAAAACTTCATCTAGAAACTTGATGGTGGCAGCAAAGACCTGATTGTATACGTACTCTTCAATAACTTCATTGTCTCAGTTATTTCCCATCTTCCAGTTTCAGTTTAACAAAGATATGTATAGATACTTTCATTTATTATACAGATGTTGTCATTGACTAGGCAGAACCTACCATAGGCACTGAATCAGAGACACTATACGGAAAAATGCATGATTATCAAGTTCTGTGTTATGATTCACCCCAAAGTGCTGTGTGTTCAGGCTATATCAAGTACCTAAAATTCAGTGTCTCCTCTCTTGAAAATGTTTGACTTTGTAACTTCAGTGATTTCTGATGAAACTTTTTATTTCATCAAGGAACAGGATAGATTTTCTTGGGGTAAAGAAATTTCATAGGTGATTGCTGAGACAAAGGGAAGTCGGTTTTGTCCCAGAATAGCGATTCCAGTAGCTGTAGGTTGTTCTTTTAATCTTCCCTTCAGCTTCACAGCTTTAGCCTTCATCTGATTTCTTACATCCTTATCTACTGTGTTTGCATGCATATTCCTCTACTTTGATTCTTGCATTCTCTCTCTGTATGTTTCTTTCCTTGCACTCTGGATCCTGTGGCCTTTCTTCTGGCATTCCCCTCAATTACTTGTCTTTAAACCAAAAGCATTCTGATTTTCCAAAGAATAAGAGGATAACTGGGTGTTGGAAGTATGTTAAGAACTGAACATCTGGTGGGAGGAGTAAGTGCCAGTGAAGTCTTGCTCGGCTGCGTGTGGCATTGTAGGCACATTTGGGACATTAGAAAGTAAAGTTTGTTTTGTGCACAGGAAAAAAATAAAGAAAATACAGGCTACCACGAAGCTGTGTGAAGAAGGCTTTTCAGTAATTTACCCAACTTTAGATTCCTTTCTGTAAGAAAGACAAAGGACATATTCAAAAACTGGAGAGAGTGATTCTCTAACCTCCTAACTCTGAGGCACTAAAACTTTGAAGTGAATGATACTGTTTTGGGAACTCTATCTTAGAGTGATTTTCTTTGATGCCAATTTAGCAATCTTAATTCAACTTCGGATCTTTAAAAAGTCAGCTTGAAGGTTTAAAATTTTAAAATTCAGTTTAAAAACTGAACCAGGCAGTTTAAAATTCATCAAGCAACTTTTATCTTGGCAAGTGTTCGGCAACCAGAATATATAGAACTGAACTTAATCCCAAAGATTGGAAAATAAAAGTAAAAAGCTTGTATTAAATACACAGTAACTCTAGTTGCAGTAATTCCAGAAGAGAATGATAAAAAATGCTTCTCAGTTTCTTCCCTAATATTATCAAAGTTTTAAAGATATTCCTATGCAGGATAAGTGGCTTAAAATCACAATCTTTTTCATTAGCTGATGTTTTGCTTGTGATTGGAGCTGGGCTTTGCTCTTTCCCAAACTCTTCTGAAGGAACATACATGATTTCAGAGGTGTGCTTCTTCCTATATTTCACTGACAGGTTGGGAATGGCTTGAGATCACTGGCATTCATGTGAAACCTGTTGACATCTGAATCTACCCCTTTGTTCTGATTCGTGTCCTCTTTTACAAAACTCTACTGAACTTAGTGGAAGTTAGGTGTTACCACAATGTCCTCAGACCAAAATTGATGTCGGTCTGTGCAGAAGGATAGCTCAATGATTCACACTTTGATAATGATGTTACTGTGAATGGACATAGTCAGTCTGATAGATGTTTAAGAAAGATAATGATAACTAGGAAAAGCAGGGATTATTTAATAACAGAAAAATAAATTCTGTAAGTACAAAAGCTCTTCAGTTTCAGTACGTGACGTTGAACATCTCTATCGGAACACAGGTATCAGTGACAATGTTTTGGGCAATTTAACCACTTTCTTTCAATTTAACCACTTTCTTTAACCCTTCCTGAAATAGGATGTCAGCATGTCCTGGTTTCAGCTGGGATTTCTTCTTAGTGTTTGGTACAGTGCTGTGTTTTGGATTTAGTCTGAGAATAATGTTGACAACAAACTGATGTTTTAGTTGTTGCTAAGTAGTGTTTACCCTAACTCAGGGGCTTTTCAGTCTCATGCTCTGCAAGTGAGGGAGGGTTACAAAAAGCCAGGAGGGAGGACAGTCAGGACAGCTGACCCAAACTGGCCAAAGGGGTATTCCATACCACAGCACGCCATGCTCAGAGTATAAACTGGGGGGATTTGGTTGGGAGCCACTGATCACTACTGAGAGACCAGCTGGGCACTGGTCAGCAGGTGATGAGCAATCACATTGCATCACTGTCATTTCTTGTCCTCTCTTTTTCCTTTGCTTTACTATTATTATATTTCACTTTATTTCACTTACAAAACTGTTCTTATCTCAGCCTTTGCATTTTTAACTTTTTCCAATTCTCCTGCCTATCCTGGGGGAAAGGGGTGGGGTACATATGGGAGAGGGGGCAGAGGAGAACACAGACTGAGTGGTTGCATGGTGCTTAGTTGCTGTTTGGGATTAAACCATGACACAGCAACACTCTCATGTTCTCAGTAAAAGGAAAGTCAAGCATGAGAGGGAGGGGTTATCATATAAAAGCCAGCCAGTGAAGGTTGAGAAGTGAGGTATGATTTTCTGTTTCACATGTGCAACAGGAGTCTTAAAGACCATCACCCTCAAAAAAGGTAAACCATTCCCCGGTAGAGTAATAGATCCTTTTGGCCAAACAAGGTCAAGGACCTCTCCACTGCATGTCAGGAAGGCCTGTAATAGAGCACATCTTCACTCAGTTACCAGTCAAGAGGTGAGTGTTCCAAGGGGAAAAAAATGTGCAATTACTGCTGCTAATTTCAACTCTGTACGTGATTTGTAATTCAGAGGAATACTTTCTGGCTTTACTGCCATAGTAGATTGCCTTCTTTCTCTTGCTAACTAGGACATTTCAGTTCCTCTACATGGACATCTACAGTTAGATCAATAGTAAAGAAAACAGTTAATAATTAACCTGATGAAGATTTAAAAGCTGAATCAAAGCACTTTGAATCAAACCTGTTTACCTTCACAGATGTCTAAACCTGCAATCTAATCATTAGAGAAACTTATTCTCATTCAAACCCTTTACATTTACATACAAGGCTGACTGAGTTTATAGAACTCATTCAGAGGAATCAACTGAGAAAAAAGCTTATGTAGAGTCAAACACACACAAACCTTTACTTAAGCTGACTTCTCTGTTTATTGAGTATTCACTGTAATTGGGGTATAGTCTGAATTATCATTTTTTATTTCAGAGAGAATTGACAAGCTGTAGTGAAATAATAAACTTAAAATTAAGATCCATGCCCCTGTGTGCCACTGAAATTCTCCTGTTGCTTTTTTGCAGTCAACTCTGAGCTTCCTTCCAAAAGTGTGCTGTGTGCATTGTCTCCACAGAGATAATCAACTAACTCCCAAATGCAGAGAATTCTGTTGCAGTTTGTGTTTGAGAGTTTGTTTTCCCTTAAGAAAAAAAAAGAAAAAAGTGTATTTTTTTTTTAACAAAAGCATCTTTTGCTCTTGTCAGACGATGACTAATTGCTATGACTTCCAACAGTTTTGCCACAGTATTCTGCTGGGACCAAGTGAGGGATCTGACCAGCTGCAGCCAATAATTGGGGCAAAGCAAGTTAGCTAGCAGTGTATGTTTGCCATACTATATGCAAACCAGATTCATGGAATACACCTGGGTAATGCAAGTAAAATATATGAAACATAAATAAAAAGAAAAATATCAATGGAAAGCTATATCCAACACTGAATGAATATGTGCAGTGATATGTGAAATTATATTCTTCACTAAAAAGAAAGAAAAAGCTATTCTTCTTACTCCCAGGGGTATTTGTGGCTTTAAATATATTTTACTGCATAACAACAGCATACAGAATTTGGTGCAATTACTGCTTAAATGTATCAAAAAAGCAGCCTAACCTGAAAGGGATGTGTATCGTATACTCAGTTCGAAGTTGGGTTTTTTTGATCCTTGTAGTATTCGCGTACTATTCATGAACATATGCCATCAAAATTTGGCCACCATACAAGACAGAGATTTTTATTTTTTTTGTTTTCTCCTTCTGTGGTGATCTTTATAGGCTAAATAATGCTAAAACTGTCTACTGAGCTGTGCTGACTTCTCAGCTTCTTGAGAGCTCTGAAAGTGTGTAGGTGAATGTGCTTTGCCTGTGCCTTTTAAATTACAAGCATTAAGCTTAATCACTTGCTCTTTCAAGTCATTTGCAATCATCTGCTTTTTTAATATTTATGCTTTCTTTATGCGTGCTGTGAAAAGATTACTTTCTCTCACATGTGTAATTATATTTAAATGATATAATGGTTATGACACAAATCAGAAAAGCAGCAACTTGTTTGGGGTAAGTATAAGAACGGAGGAGGTAGGTCTAACTGTCATAGTGCCATCTTTGATGAGCGATCCCTTTAATTAGTCATTAGCTGACTTTCCCAGACAGTTTCCCGGTGATGATTGTGTAAATAGCATTATAGGAGAAGGTGTTGCATGACAAAAAGGAAAATCTAGCTGACAGTATCACTCAGAGCTGTTTTTAAATGGATGATTTACAGTCTCATGTCTCCTGTTGGGTTCTTCAGCCAATGTTTCTCCCCCTTGGCTAAGACTTTTCCCTCAGCAACAAATTAGCAGTCTGCATTGTTATGTGCTTGTTGCTTTTTGTTTGTTTTGCTTCTTGGCAGATAAAAAAGTTTTCATAGCATTTGTTTTGATTAAAAAAATGCAAAACTGACTATCAAAAATGAACTATATAATAATAATCTCGGCCTCTTCACTGACTCACTTTTTCATTCAAGTGTATTTTCTTGGTCTAGAAAAATATATGCATATATATGTCTTCTTATACCTGCATGTAATGTCATTTTAAGAACTGCTGGTTTACAGACCTAAGCAATGTGATCTTGAGCTTTTTAAGAAAAAATAAAAAATAATACAAGAGCTTGGGAGTAGAATAAAATATTCTTCCTAGAAATTTGAAGGCTTTCACACTAAGCTCTAATACTAGTGTCTCTTT
>NW_009910550.1:65359-80364 GCF_000696875.1 Nestor notabilis
CCCGTTTTGGTATGGATATGGAATTCTTGGTTGTTTTCTTCGGACAAGCAAGAAGTTGGGCTTAACAGAGGAATTTCTTTTCCACAGTTATGCTGCTGTATTCTGCAGACTTACAAATAACTGCAAACTGGCATTGGCTTTCTGCCTATTTCATAGTGTAAACCACCTCTTCTCCCTGAAGAGCTCTATAAATGTAGTAAAACCCTTTCACAAATTCTGAAGTCTTGCTATCATTGTTTCCTTTATATCTTCCACTATTTTTTATCAAGCTTCTGTTTTTGTCTTTCCATGGGTAGTTAATTATCCCCTCATGGTTTATGATGCTAATACCTTAAATTTTGTCTTGAAATTTCTTGGGGTTTGTGGCATCCAATCCCAGTACCTCTATGATAAAATCATGAGAAGTTAATTTAAATGTGGTTTTTTTTTTTTTTCCTTGAAACCCTCTGAAACAGTCAATACTTCGACATTTTTAAAGAGCTAGCACTCAAGTAGGCATTATTTAATAATGTATTTTTCATGTAAATACTATAATTTGGTGGGGAAAAATATCAACAATATCTCCTACTTACATATTTTCTCAATCTTGTACATTTTATATCAATATGTATAGTAACTGTCAAAACCTAAAATTACTAAGTATAAATTAAAGCTATTTGAGTTGACATTCACACATTAGTCTCTGTAGCTGAATATAGAGCAATAGTGAAGTGGCCACTTTAATTTATCTGTTTACATTGAGAAACACCTCAATCCATAATATTCTCTCTCCATAAAAAATTATTAATTTTTAGTATTTGTTATGCTTGATATGACACAATAATTACTTTTTATGGTTTGTGGATTTTGGTGTATCTGTCTTCAAAAAATACACTATTATATAGTTCAGTGATTTATGTGTGTCGTGTTAAAAATATGTGGTAAAAAGCATACAAATTTAAAATATAAGGGGTTGTTTTGTTTTCTGAGTTAACATAATGTAATCATCTGATACTGTGATTTAACTGGTTTGATTTGTCAAAAAAAAATTCATTATTTTCCATCATGGAGAATTTCTCACTTACATTTGGATATTCCTTCCATCATCTAAAAGAAATGGGCAAATCAGGTGATAGCTGTTCTTACAGTGTAGTCATATTATAAAACATTTTTGAAGGTTAATCAAGAGAAATAGTTTGTTCGAAGTCAAAATATTTTTAAGATCAGAAAAAAAACCACTTTATTGAAGTTAGATATGGATAATTAATCATTGGGGTTGTCTTTTAAATATATTATAATCTACTACTTCTAATCTCATTTGTACATAGTTAGTTTCTTCCCTTCAAATTCCTCTACAGGGGTACTGAAATAGGTTTGTTGGTTTCAGAGTCTGTACTATGCTGAAATTTTGGAATTATCTCTTGCTGAAGATATATTAATTTTTTTTTTCCTTTTGAATTTTATTCATGTTTCATAAATACACGAGAGAGCACCATTCGTTCATTCACACTGATCATAATCAATAAAAAAAATCTAATCTGAGACCAAATTTGCAATGAGATTCTCTTGAGAAACTACTTGTGGAAATGGGCAAATCAGCTTATGGTCCAAAACAAGCTCAAATTTAAAGACTCTGGAATCTGAGAGTGTTGTGGAACTTGAATAATGCATGTGCTGAAAATGATGTCTGATGTGAGGCAATATACAGGAAACAAGTATTGTAATTGTATTGTTCCTTTTAATGGAAGCATAACTTACACTGCAGAGAAAACATGGTCCCTGTGGCTTTGCACTGGTTTCATTAATTTGTTTACTCTCTGCATGTGTTTTGTGGCAGAAGTTTTCCATAACATTAAGTTTTAGAGCCAGATGTTTGAAAAAGGTAGAGTATTTCATCTGGCAAAGACTGAGATACCTAATGGATGAATGTTAGTCTGCATGGACACTTTTCTTAGCAACAGCTTCTGTGACAGCTGCTTGTCTGTATGTTTGCTACTGACATAGACCAGTCAAGTCTTCAGGCTCCCTATCCCCTTTCCTCTGTTTTCCTACCATGATAATACTGTTATGGGGGGTAGGAGAGTGAGAAGAGTAATTAGGAGAAAATGCTGTGTGATGCTGAAATAGGAATTCACCTTGTGGTGACACCGGCAAAGCTGCAGATCAGAAAAGGAGAAGAAAAACATGAAGGAGCTCAACCTCTAAGTAGTCTTCTCCATGTTTTGAGAAGGTTTACATACAAAATTTTTTCAAATCAATTCTATCTTGGAATTTTGATTGGAGGAATTATTTTTCATCTTTTCCAGCATTGTCACCTCATTTACTTTTCTGTTATGTGTGTTACCATTTTCCTTAAACAGCATAAGAGGAAGTCCAAAACAGGCTGCTAGATCATAAATCATCATAGTATCATAGGATGGCTTGGTTTGTAAGGAACCTTAAAGATCATTTAGCTCCACCCCCCCAGCCATGGGCAGGGACGCCTTCCACTAGACCAGACTGCTCAAAGCTCTGTCCAACCTGGCCTTGAACACTGCCAGGGATGGGGCAGCCACAGCTTCTCAGGGAAACCTGTTCCGGTGTCTCACCATCCTCACAGTGAAGAATTTCTTCCTAATGTCTAATCTAAATCTGCCCTTTGTCAGTTGATAGCTACTACCCCTTGTCTTATCACTACATGCCCTTTAAAAGTCCATCTCCAGATTCTTGTAGGCTCCCTTTAGGTATTGGAAGGCTGCTATAAGGTCTCCCTAGAGGCTTCTCTTCTCCAGGCTGAACAGCCCCAGCTCTCTAGGTCTGTCTTCATCAGAGAGGTGTTCCAGCCCTCTGATCATCTCCGCGGCCCTCCTCTGGCTTGGCTCCAACAGGTCCACATTCTTCTTATGTTGGTGGCCCCAAAGCTGAATGTAGTACTCCAGGTGGGATCTCACAAGAGTGGAGCAGAGGGGGAGAATCACCTCTCTCAACCTGCTGGTCACACTTCTTTTGATGCAGCCCAGCATATGGTTGGCTTTCTGGGCTGCAAGCGCACACTGCCAGGGCACTGAGCTTCTCATCAACCAACACCCCAAGTCCTTCTCCTCAGGGTTTCTCTCAATCTGTTATCTGCCTGGCCTGTAGCTGTGCTTGGGATTGCCCCAACCCAGGTGCAGGACCTTGCACTTAGCCTTGCTGAACTTCATGAGGTTCACACAGGCCCACCTCTCTTGCCAGTCAAGGTGTTTTGGACCCTGAACCATGGCTGAGGTTAAGGCATCTAGGCTAGCCAATCTGCTGCTGGTTTCATTTCCTATCAGATTGCTACCTGCTATACTTATCTCTGAAGCTAGCCCTGACCTTTGGTAACAACTTTCATAGGGCAGGTCATGAATATGATAAGTTGCTTGGTTTTGAATAAAAGATAGTGCAGAGGAGCAAAAAATACACTTAGTTATGTAAGGTTTTTAACATGCTTTTTCTAAATCCCATCGTAAACATGATTTTGACATTTTGGACTGAGATTAATGAACTAATTATCTTCAGTCATTATGTGCAATGTGCTGGAAGTCCTCAAATGAGTTTTTGCCTTAGATCGCTTTGAGTGTCTGTTTCACGTGTTTGGCAGGATTGGCTTTCTACAACTCTTTCAAGCTGGAAACCAGCTATTCAGCTGTTGTGGAGATGATTTCCGAGGTGCGATCCCTTGAGTTTTCTGAGTATGTCCCAGTGATTGATGCTTCCTTCCTATGCCCTTGAAAGCAATTCGTTCAGTACAAAATGCATAGTGAACAGCACGGCATAAAAATTATGAGCCAAATTTTGGCCAGATTAGCCTTTCTTCTAGATTTAACAAGTTTGTAGCAGATAGCTATGTTTCTAGATCAGCATCCAAGACTGTGTGGTTTTCTCATTTTTTGAGATATGTTTCACATTTCAGAGTCTGCCCAATCCACTCACTTTTTTTTTCCCTCATCTGTTCCATAACTTGTGTCCCCTTTATTCCTAGAGGAACACAAACTACACCAGCCTGGAAGGAGCTATACTTGCAAATATTTTCTTTTAAAGACATTTTCCCATTACTTTTTAAAACACTGTTAGTATTCTCTTGTGATAATTACCTTACCTTTTCTTGCTGCTCCCAAACGGTATCTTTTGAGCCAGTTGGGAAAAAGCAATTATTTTCATTATAGTCATGTAAGAATTTACACCCACATCCCTTTTTTCCCCCATAATTCAGGTTGCTTCAAAGTGCTTTAAATAGTTCAGAGAAATTACTTTAGGTAAATAGTATCAGGTAACCTTACCCACTCAGAAGACATGGTGAGTTTTCTAGTGTGGCAAATTTGTCACTGTGTTACAGTGGGAACTTTAGCCTATTTCTGAGCTTCCACAGGACTTGCTGTCCTTCATTAGAACTGAGCAAGTTCAAACCCAAAAGGAGTTTTTCAGCATCTGGAAGGTCCAGGCCTAGATACTATTGAAAGTAATTTCCGAGGGAAAGCATACTGAGGAGTCGAAATTGCCAGATACAGGGAAGGGTGGAGCACACATGGGTAACATCTTCAGAAATAAGAGAAGAAATGTACTGAAGAACAGGCCTACTACTATTTATATTTTCCACAGGCATGTCCATAAAAGGATACAGTCAGCATTAATTTTGAGTAGCTATTACTGATTTGTTATGTGTATAGTATAATTGCATATATCTGTACATTTTCAAAAGCAAAACTGCAGAAAAAAGCCCCCTAATTATGATGAAACTTTACAGTTATGTCGTTATATATGATAGATTTCGGCTACATGCTTAAAGAATCAGCAATACTTTAGGATGCTATCTCTTTATAAAGGAAATGAAGAAAACTTATTTTTACCTTGTTTATTCCAAGTAAATGTCAATACTTACTTTCTGTATTCTCAGAAAAAAGAAAGATGATCTGCATAGAAAAAATATTCTCCTGCTTTCACACTCGAAGTAGAGGAATATAACTTGAAAATAAATTCACTTAATGCATGCACTGAATAAAACCAGTAGGATATCGAAGAGCAAATACTCAAAGTATCAAAGAATAAAATCTTACTGGGAGACTAGATTTCCCCCACCCCCCACCCCCAGTATGGTTTTTGTCCCTGAAGAAAAAAAACATGGTGCTATTTCTTTCTCCTTTGTCCCAAACAACAAGACCATGCCAGTCTCACAGGCACTCGGTTACATTCATAGTAGTGGAGGAACTGTGGAGTCTGGGGTGTGCTTTTTCTCCTCCTAAAAGAAGAGGATAGGCAATTCGTCTGTCACCTGCTTCATCTAGACCATGGATTAAATGAAAGATAATAATTCTTGTTAGCGATTCCTTGGAAGGCACAAATAGTTACACTGACTGTCTCATGATTCTTGTTCATGACCAGCTAGTGTCATGCTGATGTTCATGCATTTTGCTACATGTACACAAATAGATACATATCCTGCCATATTTTCCAACTGCAGTTTCACCAGCCCCAGAAGGCAGCCCTAGGGGGTGCAGCATTTAACAGAACACAGCCTCTGATTTGACCTCAGTTGCTGTGAGCTGTGTCAAGCTGCTTCAGAGAAAGGTATGAGTGCACTAAGGGAAGCAGGGGTGAGCAGTGTCATTAACCGTGCTTCCCTTTCAGCCACTGGGCTGAAGACAGAGCTGCAGATGGCTCCAGGGCAAGCTGCATCTAGGATCTACCTTTACTGATGTCAGAGAACACATGAAGCAAGGCAGGGGACTGCCTTTTATTATCCATCTTTGAATTTCTATTCAAAATAAGTGTACAGCATCCAATACATTAAATCTGCCTGGTCAATTCTTTCTAGGTATTACTTGGGGACTACAAGGTATCATTTTGCATTTTAGGGCATTCCTACACAGCACTGTCTGAGTATACAGGTACTTGAATGGGCTTGGGTGGCCTCTGTGTCGAGCTGATGAAACTGCTGAGGTACTCATGCTAGTTCATTTCAAAGTACCTTGAGTGGGAATGAGCTTCAGTTAAAGCACTGAGTGCTGGGTTTTTTATATTGTTGGCTTGGAAATGAAACTCCTTTCTTCCTTTCCTCCCTAAAAAAACCCCAGCATCAATAGACAATGGGGTAGCTGATCAAAGCTTCCAGGGAAAGCTGCTTTTATAACCAAAATATGTGGACCTCTAAGAGAACAGTGTGTGCAAAACCACAGAGATTATTTTGCAAGGAGTAGTTATGTGTAATCTTGGGCACTGTGCTTTTCCTACTTGGGAAACAGCAAGACTGGAATCTATTTAACTGTGTAGAAAACACCGTAAACCAGATCCTGTTACCCTCATGCATGCTCTTTAGTATTTCTTCCTAGTTAAATTCTTTCAGGCTTAATTATTTTTGCTCAATATACATTGATCAGTAGGGTGATAAAAATATATTTGTGTCACTGGTCTCCTGCATGCTACCACTTTTATGCTTAGATTAGGGCGTGAAGTTTACTTTTGTGTTACTTAACCAAAGCAGAGATCAAGTTCTGTGACATTATTTCCTTTTAATGTGGTGTTCCATTATTAGTAGGTCTATGAAAGTTTGTTGTCATCATGGAATGACTGTTGATGGCAGAAAAAATGTGAAGGGGGGTTTGGAATCACTGTCTCAACAATTTTAAATGCACCAAAAGGAAGTATTTCCCCTTGCTAATGACTACGTAGGACATCACTGGTGTAGACTACTGTAAAAGCTGATTATTTCAGTTAGCTTTTGGTGTTTAGACAAGCTTTCAGTTTCTTCTTTTCTTTTAGAGGTAGAGTTCAGTTTAAACTAGCCAAGAGAAAAGGCACAACAGTGTAGAAAACTGAGGCAGAATTCTGCATTTCCATGCAAAATGTGCCTCAGAAAACAAACCTGCTTCATTTCTAGGCTTATCAGTTTGGATCTGTTAAACGAGTGGAGTCCTTAGCTTTATGCTGTTACTTAAATTTCCAATCTTCTTTCTGTATGAACAGGAACAGTCATCGCTATCTGCTTGAAATATCATCTCTGTACATATCTGCCTGACTTATTTCATTTTAGAACAAATAGTTTTCCTTCCCCCTTGCTATATAAACGTCCTAATGAAAGAGACGTCATTTTAATTCTAAAGACTATGACATTAGAATGAGAAAAATACCAGTCAGACTTGGGGAAAAAGACAGTATTTTCAGTTTTCATTTGACTGCTAAAGCAGGTCACTAGAAGACCTATTTTATTAAAATTTACTTTTAAGAATCAGGTTGTTTGAAGGCTGTTTTGTGGAT
The DNA here is from genome assembly GCF_000696875.1 of Nestor notabilis. Classification (NCBI taxonomy): domain Eukaryota; kingdom Metazoa; phylum Chordata; class Aves; order Psittaciformes; family Psittacidae; genus Nestor; species Nestor notabilis. The sequence continues at coordinate 72,593 of NW_009910550.1, forward strand.
GTGGTAACTCCAGTAAAAATTTACTGAGCAAACTCTTCTGGGGCTTTACTGCACCCTGCTCATACTGTTTGACTATAAGCTGCTACTACTACATGAAACCTGCTGAATCCTGAGCTAGTCTGTCACGCAGTATCTAGAGGTTGTGATCGGAGCCTGGTCAGATCTACTAATCAGGATCAGGTTTCATACCACACAAAATCAAGATGTAAATTTGGCCAGGACTCTTATATTACCAGTATGTGTTTTTTCTTTATTTTCTGGACTTTCTAGCACTGTTGTCTTTAGATTTTTAGATCAAAATGTGTGTTCAAATCAGGTTTTATTCTGATACATGTTGTCTCTAATAGGAACAATGTACAGCAGGCACCTTAGCAGGCAAAGGGTGACTCACAGTGTGTGTAGAGGACTGGTGTGTTGCAGCAAGGGAATGGAGAAAATACCTCAGGTATATTTTCCTTTTTTCCTACACTTCTTTTTTTTTCCTTACTTCCCCACTGCTACTCCTTTCAGCCTGACCTCAGCCCAGAGCTGAGAAGTATAGCTGTTGAGCAGATGTGGAAGAAATCAAGTACCAATCCATTTGTTCATACGGAGTTTAATTTATAAGAGGAAAAGTCATTTTGAATTGACAGTTTTCATTTACCTTATATTCCCGCTGCTGCTAAGAACTTCCATGTTCTGTGATAAAGGTAGCTGACAGGCTTGAGACCCATGCCATGTTGTCAGTGAGCATTTGAAAACACATTTGTAACCATCTTGGCGCCCTAGCAGACTAATGCAGTGTGTCTAGCTTCTACCCAGATGCTGAACTAAACCATCAGTTAGCAGGCAGCTATTTGAGGGCTAGAGAGGTATGCTGATGGGCTGTTACTAAGGCAAATGCAATTCAAGACAGTTCTAGTGATTTTTCACAAGGGTATTAGATAGCTTGTGTGTTTTTCCAATAAAATGTGAAAATTTGTGGCTATTAGTTTGGAAACCTCATTTTGAATTATTGACCAAGAATTAAGGAATCATACATAGCCTGTGTCAAAATATTTTTTGTATCACTCATATGCCATCCTCCCAACATGTTTCTTCAAGCAGGAGGGGAGGGAAGAATTAAAAGGGATTTTGAGTTAAAACAGCAGCAAAATAACAAAAACCTGCATTAAGAGTTATTAAAACTATGAATAAGAATTCAAATTGACTATCTAATTAGTTCTTGGAATTCATTGCTGAGTACTGTACAAAAAATCTAAGGTGTAGTTAGAATATTAGATTGCCAATTTAATTTGGCAGTATAATTTTGCAGCAATATATAGTGAGAATTCAGGGCAACAATTCAGTGGTTCAGCTGGTAGAATTCTTGGGTAGCAACCAGCTTTTTTTATAACCTTGATTACACCCTTCATCCTCCTCCTCCTCCCCTACTCCTGCCTTTCTCCTGAGGATGATCAGCCTATTTTTCTACTACTTATTTTAAAAGGAAATTATTGTGAAATTTCAGAAGTTAAATGACTTGATAATTTAGTACCATTCCCAAACAAATATGAGTAATTCATAAGGCAGAGGAAGAACAATATATTAATAAATTACTTAGATGAAGTAAAGGACTTGAATTTCAACACTGTGTTCCAGTAAGACAGAAAAATTTTTCCTCAGTTATGTGAAATGAATACATAAAGCTCTGCTGAAAAAGAGCCTTTTGAAGCCCTCATTATTCTTTCAATGTTGTGGGTTGTAGAATCCTATATATATTATTTTCCAGCCTGAAGGATTGGTTCGTTGTGCTGATACACCAAAAAGGTACTAAGTATTCTGTATATTCTACAATCCTCATAAATTTACTGCTATTTGTATCAAAATGTAGGCTGGCCAGGGGTAGCCTTACCTCTTAATACCCTTCTAATGTATTTGTAGCCATAGGTTTTTTTTTCAAGAAGGATGATAGAGCACCTTCATATGTAAAACATACATGAAAAAAATCACATATTTAGGAATTATTTCTAATTCAAGTCTGTTTTACTTTATTCTAAAAATGAACTGAAATGCCGAGTCTACAAACTATTTTCTTTTTTGAGAAACACTAAAGGGTGCTTCAGTTTGCTGTAATTACTTAATAAACCAATGCTGAGGCAATTTAAATCATCAGTTTATATTACAGATAATTTTAAATGCAAGTGACTTCCTTTGGGAGCTAGGACTTAGGAACAGTAGTAGAGCTAAGATTTAGGAACAGTAGTAGAACTATGATTTTGAACATTTCATTTATTTTTAGGAATTTTTATGTGGGTTTTTTTTAATCTTCCTTTCATACATAAACCTCATGGCTTTTCCCCGGCCCAAAATTACCTGATGAATGCCTTAGTTAAGGAGGCAAATGCATATTCAAAGAAATTCTCAGATTCTGCCTAGAATAGGACACAAGGTCTTTTAGGTATATTTCTACCCAAAAGTGGGTGGAAATGGTCATTCTAAACAATGAAGAGCACTATCTAACTGATCCTTTCATATTCTTAGTACTACTTTTAGCAAACATGGGTTATGGTATAGGAGTCATTATACTGAAATGCCTTTTTAAGAGACCAAACCCCAGTGCTGCATGTTATTAAGACACGCCATAATATTTTCTTTTACCTGTAAAACTGGTTTGTGCTGATGCAATTTATCCTGAAGAAATGGATGTAGGCAGTCCCATTACAGTTTAGCATTGTTGTTACATTAGTAAAACTTTACATGGAAGACCCTGTAAGTAAATAAGACAGATATCATAAAAAAGAGGACTGGAAGTTTTTTGTAACTAGCCAAACAGGATAATTGCTTTTAAACTACAAAATCAGCTGGATATTCACCAAGTGTAAACAGCTTTGTGAAAGGAGTAGAAGTGTAATACTAGTGGAAGCCCTGTCAGGATGCAAATTCTCCAGTCCTTTTCTACTGAAAATGTTTAGTCCTGTGTTCTGCAAGTGGTCAATTGAGGCACTATGTCTAAAATTACTTTTTTCCCTCCTTATTTTTTGTTTACCTATGAAAGGGATAGGAAGAAAATAAAGGTGGAGCAGTAACACCCTGCTGCAGTTGTCAAATGCATAGCAAATCGTCTTGCTCTAGGAGAGACTAAAAGCCTCGTGTATATGGTGCTTTCTGACAGTAAAAACTGTGAATGTAATTAAAAGATAATAGAATACAAGTTTGCATTTCCCTTAATGTAATGTAGCTCTGACAGATGAATGCTGAGATGAAGCCGCAGTAGTAATTTGAAGCAGTTACAAATTGTTTTGAAATGGAAAGTTCACATACTATTAATATTGTCACTCTCCAAGCAAATATTAAGCTTTTAAAGCTTAGATTTCCTCTATCTCAGCAGATAGTTCAACATGTTGCTTGTTTTGAGTCCAAATGTCTTTGCTGCTGATAGTGTTGTCATGGTGGTTCCCAAAATATTTTCAGTTCTGTACAGACACACACACTTCCCTTCTCCAGAATATTTGCAGTGTCACAGTACTGTAAAATCTCGCTGTGGAAAACCGTAGAAGAGTTAATCTTTCAGTGGCTGCTGTTACACTGTTGCTAATGCTGCAGTGTCCTAAAGAGCTAGTTCAAACTTTGTCCTCTAAAATGTGGTATTTATTTATGTGGAAATACTTTTATAGGTTGTACTGGAATAGCTGATCTCGGATATTTGCTCAGTGTCCTCCAAATTTCAGCTGGAAAATGAAGACATTTTTCCAGCTTTAGTCATTTCTCATCCTTCATTAAATCAGCTAACAAGATGTATCACAAATGGTGGAAGATGCATGTCGTATAGATTAATAATTCCCATTTTAAGGTTTGTTCTGTTTCTGAAATTAAGGTCGTTGCTGTTTTTCTGACATCACCACTTGTGAAATACAGATTCAAATTTCTCAGCTGGTCTCCCTTCCTCATCCCCCCAAATAATAAAAACCTCAGAATTCTTTACGTGCATATATATAGTAATCCAGCATTTTGATGATAGGTCCTATTAGTGTGCTTTCCATCTGTGTCTCTCCATTGAATTAATTTCTTATTTGAGGTGACACCAATCTTGGCACCAAAAGGATCGTCTGCTGACCATGCTACTGCACTAGAAGCTTTTGATGGCCTCCTCCCTTCAAGTAAACTCCATTCCTAACGATGTGATTTTATAACCTGTTATTGATTAAGCAATCTAAATCCTATTTCAGTCCACATAGGTGTGCCACAGAAAATCAAAAAACATGTCAAGCAATAGTTAAACACATTCAGTCTGGAAAACACATTGTCTGTTAGAAGAGATGCAGTTCAGCCCTTTACAGAGTTAGAATTTTAGATGAAGAGACACTTAAAATTTGTACAGCTGTGTCCAGCTTGAAGAAAAAAGTGCATGATCAATCTTCCTTCCTAGTTTGAAATGAGAAGTATAATTCATTGCTACAGGTGGGATTGTATCAAAATAAGCTTCAGGCAGAATAAACTTCCTGGAGAAAATAGCTAGTTAGCCTGTTTATAATTGGTTTTGTGAGATATTTTTTTATCAGAATCGAAAATGCTAAGCTTCCCTTAGGAAATGCACTTTGAAGTATTTTCTTAAGGCTAATCTAAGACCAGTTGGTCTCCCCAGCGATTGTATTCTTTCAAAATATGGTGTTGGAATGAGCATTCAACTTTAGTCTTATTCAGGTTGGTTTGATGCCTTTATAGTGGTAAGTCTTTGTTACTTACTTGCATATTACTTCCACACTAGGAATATCCCGGGAATGGGCAGATGTAGTTGACGTATCTGCTATCTGTGTGATGATGTACCTTCACCATGGTTTCAGAAGGCATATTTCATAACCTAGAGATGAGAATCACACAGGTAATAGTATCTTCCAGTTCTACTGAAAGATAAGAAATTCACAAAGTAAAGAATTTGCTTAAAATAATCACAAAAAAAAAGAAAAAAAAGCATTGCAAGCATTTCCTTTTTTAATATGAAATACATTTTCTGTTTCCTGACAAAATTTTTGAAATTTGGTGTTAAAAATGGCATATTTAAAACATACTGTCTTTGGGGAATAAAAAAGCAATGTTTCGGTTCCAAAACTTTAAAACAGTTTAATTTCTTTAAAAGTATTAATCTCTCCAGCTATAAGAATATTACAATTACATGCTGTATACGATACCATAAGGTTCAGTGATTATATAAAGTTCATTATAATGTTGCTCTGTAAACCAGTATTGCTTTTATATGCCATCATTATTCTGTTCTTTAGCAGCAGTGAACTTTATAGTTCGTCTAAAAAGATGCCACGCAAATATTTCTGCAACGTAATGTGACATTAGTCCGTTTCAGTCAGTAAAGCTTACACTGTTTTGAGTTGAAGGTCTGGCTGCACAGGACTGAAGTACGGCTCTCTACCAAAATATTTTCTATATTGTAAACAAAACAAATTTTTATTTCTAAACATTTTTGTCTGAGCAGTTCATCTAACTGTATTAGCTTTGCTTTTGTCTCCATTCTTGTTACTTGTTTTACATAGCTGCCACCCCAAAATATCTGCTCCTGCATGAACGTCTTTCACACATACACCCATTCTGTTGCATTTTATGCTGTAGTGCTGAGATCATAGAATCATAGAATGGGTTGGGTTGGAAGGGACCTTAAAGATAATTTATTTCCAAGAGATCTTACAGAGTATGAAAAGTATTGCTGCAACATTAGGTTAGAAACCATGGACAGTCTTTAAATGATGAAGCATTCACTTGGAAAGAAGTCTCTCTTCTGAGAACGGTGTAAGCGTTGTGGTGTTTCAGGTATTCCTGTTTATTTGTAGATGGTAGGGGGGGAAAGAAAGCTGTTAATGAAATAAAATTCACTTTTAATTATTCCAATATAATTAAGTACAAGTTTACACTTACCAGCTTGTGGCAACACATGTTTTTATTTTCAAGTGCTTTGGTATTGTTAAGGCCTAAGAAGCGTTGATCAGGGATTATTTTGTGTAATTTAATGATAAAAATGACACCTGTAAATATGGTGCTAATGAAAAGCTGTTACTAGACAAGATCAGTATTCTGAAGACCAAAAACTGATTTTCAGTAAGCTCCTGTGCTAGTTTTGTGGCATAGAGGCTTAAAACTGAACAAAATTCCCTTGTTTTCATCTATTTCAGTTTGATAGTGTTAAGCTTTAGTGCTTCCTGCTTTTTGAAAGTAAGAGCTGTTGGCCTTTGAGATGCAAGAAGATCAGCAAGATACACCCTCTACTTACACCTTAGGCTCTGATCTGGTCATCTTGTTTCCTAACTGGGCACTTGCAGAGTATGCAATGTGCTCAAAATCCATGGTAATGTCTCCTCTGCATGCAGACCTGGAGATAGCAATGGAATGCAGTGGCAGTGAGGTGTATCTCTTTTGTGGGAATACCTGCCAAAGTTTCCATCTTATTTTAACTCAAAACTACTGAAATTTAAAAGGCAGCGTTAAAAAAATACATAAATAAAATTCTAAGCACTTACTCTACAGTTTTCAAAAATCCTCTAGAGGACATTGAAACCATATTGAATGAATCAATTAGCAAGGTATTTGTTCAATTACCATTCAGAACTGTGAATTGTTTTCACAAGTTTAAATTTCTATGAATCCTTGGAAGCTATGAATAAAAGAATTATTTACAGTTTCAAAGCAAGTACCCATTTGTTTTGATTATTACATCTATAACACTATTTCTGCTAGCTGTTTAGCATCTGAAAGGTCATCACGCATGCAAAGATTTCAGAAGAAAATTACTATTCTTCCAAATGTAATTCACAAAAAATCCAAATTTTCTAAAAGTAAATAGGCTTCTATTAAAAAAAAAATTGCAGTGTTTTTTTTAATTTTACATTTATATCTTAAACTATATGGTATCATCATGAGCCAAATTTAGAGACTGCCAGTTGGTCTTTTCCAGTATATGTAAAATTTATTGCAAATGAAATGCCAAGCTTGATGACTATCATGTGGTGCCCAGAACAAGGCTGGTGTCTATCATGTGTATGGATCTTCTCCAGATAATAAAAACCTACATCTTCCCAGAAAATAAAAACCTTCCTGTAGTTATTATGGCATTTATCTCTCTCTTTTATTGGAAACTGTAAAGACCAGTTGCTAAATGGATCAAACTCATGCCTGCCTTGACTTGGCTGGTAGATGGGTTATAGCAGAGGAAATCATAGAATCATAGGATGGCTTGGTTTGGAAGGGACCTCAAAGATCATCTAGTTCCACCTCTGCAGCCATGGGCAGGGACACCTTCCACTAGACCAGATTGCTCAAAGCTCCGTCCAACCTGGCCCTGAATGCTCCCAGGCACCCTTGAACAGTGCCAGGGATGGGGCAGCCACAGCTTCTCAGAGAAGCCTGTTCCAGTGTCTCACCACTCTCATAGTGAAGACTTTCTTCTTAATAGCTAATCTAAATCTGCCCTCTGTCAGTTTAAAGCCACGAGCCCTTGTCCTGTCACTACATGCCTTTGTAAAAAGTCCCGCTCCAGATTTCTTATAGGCTCCCTTTAGGTATTTGTCCTGGGTTCAGCTACAGCAGTCATTTTTTCTCCTTCTTAGTAGCTGGTGCAGGGCTGTGTTTTTGACTTTCAGTCTGGGAACAACGCTGGTAACACCCATGTTTTTAGTTGTTGCTCAGTAAAGTTTACTCTGACCAAGGACTTTCCCAGTCTCATGCTCTGCCAGGGAGGAGGGGAAGCCAAGAGGAAGCAGAGACAGGACACCTGACCCAAACTGGCCAAAGGGGTATTCCATACCACAGCA
>NW_009910550.1:80655-146845 GCF_000696875.1 Nestor notabilis
CTGCGTGGTTCCGGGTTGCCGGCTGGGCTTGAACCATGACAGTATTGTAAGGCTCCTATAAGATCTCTCTGGAATCTTCTCTTCTCCAGGCTGGAGAGCCCCAGCTCTCTAGGCCTGTTGTCACAGGAGAGGTGTCCCAGCCCTCTGATCATCTTCTTGGCCCTCCTCTGGCTTTGCTCCAACAGTTTCACATCCTTACGTTGATGGCCCCAGAGCTGAACGTAGTACTCCAGGTGGGGGTCTCATGAGAGCAGAGTAGAGGGGGAGAATCACTTTCCTTGACGTAATACAGACATATAATTTAATATTCTTTAATGGTGCTTAGGAAATGGAAACTTCTTTTTTCCAAGATGAGGTTGTGTAGTCTTAGAAATGCAGTTAATTAACAGTTACTGCTTCCAAGTGTATATGGTTATTTTAAAAGTCCATTTAAATGTTAATACAAATTTCAATAATGTAAAGTATTTAAATATGTCTATATCTGATACATAAGGTAATTTGAAGTGTGACTAAAATGGCTGAGGCTTTACATCTGCAAGGCACGATGAATGAAGTCTCTCTGTGCCACAGACTGGCTTTTACTTCCACTGACTGCTCCAATTCAGAATAAAGTGACCCTACATTGCTGAAACTTATTATTAACCAAGATATTACTAGTTTCAGAAACTGAACTGAAATGATTCTGCTCAAAAGCTTTTAGGTCATAATGATGTATAATTAGCTCATACATATATAGAAATCATATTAATAACAGTTAAAGTTTTGAAGATAAACTGTCACTCTTTTTAGTATGCCAGTATTTCAGGATGGAATTTTTTTTTTTGAGTGGTAAATGTTTTATACTATCTGAAATCTGGCCCACATCAAATTAGAAATAAAACATAAATATACACTGTCTTTGTACATATACATTTTTATTTATAATACCTATATGTGTATTTGTAGTGTAGCATATGTCTGTAGATACTCATACATGTAAAAATAACATGAGGTCTAATTGCATAGACAGAAAAATATTATCTGCAAATATCCCTATGTTTATAATATGTGAATAAGATGTATATGTGAGTCCATAGAAATGTTATAGTTCTGGTGTAAATTGTTTCTTCTTGTAGACAATGACACAGAAACCATACTGTGTATTTTAGCTGCCCTGACAAGTGCTAGCATGGCCTAGCATTATGTATGGGCCCATTTGGGTGTACGTGTGTGTGTATTTATTCATATATAAATGCCTTCCAGTAACAATGAAGTTTCTGAGGCTGAATTACAAACCCTTAGTATTAGTAACTTGTCCAATTTTCTGCTTAATATATCACTTCCTGGGCAGATGTTGTCAGGTTCTCTAATGTGTTTCATCAAATATACAGAAGCTATGATGTTGCTGAGTAAATGTCATTTACCTTTTCCAGTTTGGAATCTTAGTATCACATTATTATAGCTGTTGTTCAGTCTCCTCAGTCTAAAGTATGAATAATGTCTTGAATTCTGTTCAGTAATATTTGCATAACTAACTCTTAATATTTGGGACTCTTCAAGGTGAAGGTAGGGACATGGCTGGATTAGTTTAGTGCTATGTAGTTGTACCTGTTAGGGTGGAGATAAAAGGCTAGTTACACTTTCTCCTGATTGGATGTATTATTCAATAATTGGATGAATTAGTATTTATTGAATATTTTGGGCTTCAGCAGAACTTATGCCAGACATAAACTTTTCAGGTATGATATTTATCATGATCATCATTTCTTCTTTGTAATCCTAATGAAATGGGCATGAGGAGATGTGCACACAAACTGAGTTTAGAAGTCTCACCGATGCAGTCTTCCATGTTTAAATTATACAGTTTGGTTTGAGAGCAAAAATATTTGCATTTCAGAAAGGCTGTGAAATTTTGTTTTCTGACTGATAGCGTAACCACAGCCTAGTGATTCAGTGGAGGCCCTCTGCCTGCTTCTCCACCTTGCACAAGTCCAGTTAAAAAGCAACATCTCGAAATCCTAGATACGCATACCCCCCCAATTTTAATTTCAGTCTGTAAAAACAACTTCAAATTATAATTTGGATGCAATTATAATGCTCCAATTACTGCCCTAAGGCTTAAATAGAGAGATTTTAAAATGCAGTGTACCTCCCAAGATGCATAGCAGTAATATTGCTCTATGGTGAAAGTCCCTGAATATATCTGAATATAGATAATGACTTGATTTCTTTGTTGAAGTCATAATCCATTCAAAACCTTTTACAGTTAATTACCACTAAATTACTTGTATTGTATTAGGTTATTCCCTGAAAAACAGGACATATGCTAACAGATTAAAATAAGAGATAGAATCTCAAATTGTTTTATGATACTCTGCCTAGCGCAGCTGGGTGATAGTCGTATTTCTCACCCTGCTTGGCACAGATGCCATGTGATATACTTCTCAGAGGATCGTTTTGTTCTTTACACCTCTTCGTCTTTCAAATAAAATGTAATGGATTTTATCTTAGTCAGAGTTCTACCTATGTATTTCCACTACAGAGGCCCCTTGGTGGAAGACCTAGGATCCTCTTTCTCATTTACATTAAAACATTCAGATGAAAAGTGAGAGTAGAACAATTAAAAAAGAAGGGAAAGAAAAGGGGCTTAAAATCTTTCCACATATGAAACTTCAAGCTGTTATGTTTGCAATACAAAAGCAATGTTTCTGCTTAATTCCATTTCTTCTGCGTTTAGTAAAAAGATAAATAAGTAATTGCCTAGCTTCTAGAGTTGCTTTGTTCATGTTGCTACATAATGGTTTGAAATTTTTATAGAACTGGTACTTCTAAGAGTATCATTTTTCATTTCACACTTTCTATGATCTCAAGTTCTATACATTTTGTATTGCCACATTTTGCTTTGTTTATTTTTCAAATTCTTGGTTTTGCTCAATTCAGTAGCTCAGCCAAATACTACAAATGTTTTCTTAAAAACAGTACCAGCAGTCCTAGGTGAACATTACTTAGAAAAATAAACTTTCTTTTGTCTTTTCCAGTTTAAAGCTCTTCTGGTTACAGTTCTTATATTCTTTTTTCTTTTTTTTTCTTCTCTCCTCTGAAATAAATGTAAAGCTGGGTATTTTACTACACAGTATTGTGGAAATGATGGAATATGCAGTGAAATTGCAAATTAACACTGGATGAAAGCCAGACTCTGATACAGTAGAGGGAGATTAGAAATGATCTGTTTGGTCTCTGTGGGAAGGTGTACCAGATGTCCCTCTGTTTAAACAAGCCATGATGATTAACCCCTGAAACAGTACCCTCTGTAGCTAAGGAATGCTGCTTGTGGGCTCTCAGCACACAGGCAGAGTACAGGAGCTTCTGGGGGATTGCCTTAGATATAAAAGATACACCCCCATAAATGTAAATTTTCAACAATATATAATGTGTGAAAACATCAGGTTTAGGTAAAGGGCATAGCCTTCTATGTTATGGTGTCTTACTTCCGGACTGTATAATGGTGCAGTCCAATACAATCAAGCAGTGCAGTTTTACTGTATGCAGTCTGCTTTTTGTTGACTAATGGGCCATTTATTTCAATACAGGAACCATTTGCAAAGTAAAGGAAAGTGATATTGAACAGATTAATTTTAACTTAAGTTTCTGTAACATGTCTTTATAGTACGATTTATACATGAATGTGCATTTCATCAGACACACTGAATGTCCACAGACTAGAAAATTATTTGAAATTAGTGCTGAAATTGTGTGTTAGTGGCTTTAAAGAATGGAATTGTCATAATGAAGAGCTAGGCATGCTGCTGATGTAAGTTGGCATAAGCGTAGTAAAGTCCGAGGATCTGCTAGCTTTATGACTTGGCTTTAGTTTTGTCCTCTTGGTCTGTCTAACTCACTGAAGACAATAGTTGCATGACAATAATTATTTCAGTAGCTAATAAATCACCACCTTTTTTTAGCAGTTTGCACAGTGAGGACCTTGTTTTCTTGTGTAGTACTCTATTTTTATATCAATATTTGGGGGTTTTAATACAAGAGAACAAGAACAGGTGTCTTGGTTTGCAAAGTATTAGTAGCTGCTAACAAGATGGCAAGGGGCTTGGTACATGTCGGTGAGAGAGCTACCTGCTTACCCTGAGTTTGTGTGTGTGTCTGCCCCTTACTTGTAAATGGGCTTTTATCCAGAAACGTTACATATATTATGTATTTTAGTCAAGGTAGCTTCATTGACTGGCTAAAACTAAGCGTCTTTAATTTGCTATAGCCACAATGCAAAAGCTGCTCCTGTGTAGCAGCTGCATCCCCACAAGAATTGTGCCTTTTATGGAGCAGGAACTATCGTGCAGCCTTTGAGCGGGCACAAAGGCAATGGAGATAAGTGCAGTGTTTCTGCTCTGCTGCTTGCTTTCCTAAGGTGAGCAGTCAGATCCATGTGTACCACAGGAAGGCATAATTGTGTATATGTATATATTTTTCACTTTGTGGTAGTCATTAGGAAACTGTTCCCCACCATTAATGCTGGGAGTCCATCATGCTGCACAAATATTCATTATGGCCATTCTAGAGAACATGAGTGGCTATAACTTGGACCTAAGCTGAGCTGACATTTTGACCCAGATTTAGCTGATTAGGGAAATATTTCCATTTCAAATTTGGCATGTGCTGTAGGCTACCAGGAAAACTAGGGCACAGATTCCCAGAGGGTGGGGGTTTTGAATTGGATGTGTATTCAAATGTACGCTTATGTAACTATGACACTGCTAAATCACACACCCTTTCCTTTGTTTGACTATTAAATAGTCAAAAGAAGTCATTGCTCCTTAATTCTGTCTTTATTTCCACTGCTAAACTTGAAAATTTAGTGCAAATAAACTTTATTCAAGAAATATTATAGTTGTGATTTTTCAATACCTAGACGTCAGTTCATTTAAAAATACCATAAAGTTTAAAGTGCTTTCTGGATAGTAAAGGGTAGAACTATGGTGTTTATGAACACAGAATAGCCAGGTAAGCATGAAATTTCCTTAGCATCTGTGAGATTTGACATTGGACAGTGTGACTAAAGATCGGGAAAGCACTTCCAAAGAGGGGTTGTGTTCTGCCTTGTCAACATTACTGCTGCATAAGATAATGATTAAAAAACTCTGTGGAAGGACACTAATAGTTTTTCTTGTAAAAATTAACTGGAGTGTTGTGTTTAATTCTGTGTAAGAACTTAGATGCTTGAAATACTGTTTGCTGTATATTTCCTGGCTGGTTTATGTAAATATTTGCTTAGTAAAAGGAAGCTTTTTGCCACCAACTGCTTGCTTACTTCTCTGGAAGAGTTTAGCATCAGAAGTTAATATTGAAAACTGGCTGAAACAAAGCCCAAACCAAAAAAAAACCAACTACCCAAATTGCATGGTGTGTTTATTAAAGAATATGATCACAAAGTTTAGCTCATCCCTGCTTAAATGATTGTCAGCTTAACTAGTCTAATTAGACTGGCTGCATAATAAACATGATATCTTGAAAAGCTTCTATGAAATATTTCCTTCAGCTGTTGCACAATTTAATTGCCAAAATAATATTTTTTTAATTTTGAAAAAGTAACATTTTTATCACATATATATTCACAGAATGTAGACATGATGGACATGGAGGAAAGAAGAAGTATCATGACAAGATTTGGATGTGGTCTGTTGTTTCAAATAACCCAATATTTATAAAAGAAAATAACCCCCAAAATATACATCATTTATCACATATGCATGTGATTACGTATGCATCATAGAACTTAGTGTTGGAAAAAGAATTAAAGCAAGACAGCTTTACTGCATTTTAATATATCTTTATTATTTAGATTTATCTTGTTTCCGTAATGATAATTTTTCTCTCAAGTAATTCAGCAGGTTTTAGATTTTATTATTTCAAAACTAGTGTTTGTCTGGCTTCTTCTGAAGCCCTTTTGCATTTTTTTCCATACTTTTTTATCCAGTCATCCATCTTGATTATGTAATGAAGCTGTAAAAGCTGTAACTATACCAATATTTAAGCTTGAATTGAACTTTCCATTATATCAATCGTATTTTTTTAACCAGCCTCCAAGATTCTCCCATGATAAATTAATCTCTGAAATTGTAAATGATACGTCATGACTGGGGTTTCATTTCTAGGAGATGTGTATGTATGGAAATAGGGTTTTTTTTAACAAGGAATTCTGTAACATAATGGTACCTTATATCTGCCTTTTTTTATACCAATCTTTCTACCTGGTATCTTGACTGAAATCACTGAAGGAAGACACTGTTTAGCAGGACTCATCAAGATATTTTTTATGGGAAGAGAAATTCTCATAGCTAGAAAAATTCATGCAAAATAAATGTTTATAAATTGCATTTATGCAGTTTATAAATTGCATATAAATTGGTTATGAATATTTTGAAATTTGTACTTCTGAAATAAGACTCATTAGTGGTGAATCAGTAGGTACCACCCATCTTTGTAAAACTTGGTCATTCAGTTTAAGGGCTTTCAACGAGCTCTGCTGTTTGTAGCATAGCTTACTTGTCGTGGGCTGGGTGAGCTACAGATGTAAAATAAACCCTTGGGTTTTTTGATTTTTTTTTTCCATTACTACTAAAGAAGCTGGAAATATCTTAACTTCTTTGTTGCCTGTTCCTGGGAGTTGCTTCTGGTGGGATGTAAAATGGACATAATTTCTATGAAAAGAATATTCATAGGTATTATAAGGAGCCAGTTGTCATGGTTAAGAGTTCAATCAAGATAGAAGCAGTGGTATGTTCAGAGTATAGCCTGTAGTCTTAAAATTCACGTCTACATGTGAAAGCATGTAATTACCCTAGCAGCACCAGCAGCATGCTAACTAGCATTGGAAATTACGTGGAGACGTTATTCTAGGCTTTGTGGACATCACAGAAAGTCTAAAATTAATTTGAATATTGTAGCTGTTTTCATGAGATTCACTTCCCTTCTCCCCCCACATATGGTTAAATGTGCTGTTTTCTCTTTTCCAGTGTAATCTTCAGACATGATAGAGTTTGATCCACTGTCTCTGCTTGTTCTACCTGTTACTTGCACCTTTAAATCACGTGTATGGTATTGTGCTGTGCATCTTTGTGTTTCCTTCTTTTCCAGCCAGTTTGGTCTTGGGGGAGTGGACATCAGTGGCATACTTGACAAAACAAAAGACTCTTTATTCAATTTGTTATACTGTACAGCCAGCAAAAGAGGTGGAAGAGCTTCAGGAAGCTCTGTTGGGGTAAAAGAAGTTGCAGACCAGTGCAAGTGTAATTGCAGGCATGGTGGATTGCAGTGGTTGGATGATAACATTTTCACAGGAGTCACCAGGATGCAGTCAGCATGTTTTGCAGATCACCTTCCCACTCTCGTTTCTTGCAAAGGTTCTTGTACTCTGCTGAGTGCCTTTGTGCCCGCACTGCACTGATTCCCTTGCCTCACCTCTGGCTCAGTCACCATTCTAGGGCTTCTCCAAAGCAAGGAAACATGGCTGTGGAATAGAAAGCCATTATTCTAATCTAGCAGTAAAGTAGCATGTTTACGTAAACTCCTAAAACTCCTGTGCAAGTGGGATCTTTGAGGAACAAACTCTTGAGTTGTACCTGCTGTACCTGCTTTTTACATTATTATTATTATATTTTCCGTTCCTCTCTCGAAGAGGCTTTATAGTCTACTTTCCCGTCCCATAGGTCGTCATATACTTTCCCCTGTTCCACTGAGAATGTAACATGATGACATGACACCTTGTGACCTGCAGAGTGTGTCAGAGAGTTTTAGAAACAGAAAGGAAGTGTATACTTCAGTCCTGGTATTACTGTTTTTCCTCAGTGCATGAGAAAGCTTTTGATGTAGATTTCTTTGCAAAATGGGTTGGAGAACACTTACTTCTCACTATTTCCAGTACAGGCTGATGGGTCATGACTGTGAGCTGCTTTTTTTTTTTCCTATTCTTGCTAATGTGCTGGCAGCTCACTTGGAAGAAGTGCTGTCCAGATTAATTTGCTTCGATTATTCTGCTTCTTATCAAGATATTTTTCCTGCCAGTCACTTTGAGTTGGGGAAAAATGAAATTAAATATAATCAGTAGTTCTGGGGAAAAAACTATAATCATTAGCGCTGCAGGAAGATGCAGCTATATGATTTCTGCTATATGATGTTTCTCAAGTTCCATTATCCTAAGGTAGCCAGTTTCAGGAAGCAAAGTACTATTACTCATGACAAAGGCAGCAATATTTCCAAGAATTTTCTTGGAGAAAGGGGAGTATTCCTCTTTGACTTGGCAGATGCCTTTTTACAGGAGTAGCCATCCCATATCTGTATGTCTACGGAGGAATCCAGCACCACTTTTCGGATGCTTTGTAGAGACTCCGCAATGCAGAAAGCTTATGGGGTTCAGGGTATGGAGTCTTGAAGAAATAAGTCAGAGAAGCTGAAATGTTTAGCAAGGAAATTGATAGAAAAATTGAAGAAAGGAGAGGGAGAGAGATCAGTTATAGGATTTGCACTAGAGAGAATCAAAGAACAAGATCTTAGAAATCTTTTATCAGGGGTGAGGAGAAGCTTGCCGTCACAGCCCTTCTGGTAAGGTACATGGAGCTTGAAAAAGAGGGAATTCTCAGCACTGCCAAGAACTGAGAGGTAGATTAATGCAATTAGTACTGCTGACATGTAAGTTATGGAAAACCATGGGATGCATACATGGGCAGTTTATGGTGAGTACTGGTCTAGAGGCAGGAATGACAGCTTTAAGAAATGGATCCAGAGCTTAGCTTCAGGTAAAGAGCCTTCTTTATTTCCATTATGATACGGACATGGAATTTGAGAGATTTCTGCTGGTCATTGTAATTGCGCTGGTATGTTTTGTTACTTTTTAAAGTGTTAGTAATTTAATAGTAAGTGATCTGTATAATAAACTGCAGGCGTAGTGAAAACGTAAATACAATTGGCACAAAAGCCAACTATCCTGTTGGATGCTGTTCTCAGGAGAAAGAAGTACTCAAAAGCTGCACTAATTTACATAAATCTACCCTGGTTTAATTTTGTATTTTAATAAGATGGTTAATAGGATATCTAAAGGAAGGTGGGAAAATATGGAGGAAAGTAGGATTAAAAACCAGTAGTTTGGCTCTGCTCAGAACTGGAGTTTCTGCGGGAGTTTCTGTATCAATATGAATAAGGTGGCCTTAAATAAGTAAAGTAAGGATGAAAAGAGCAATTGTCTACATACTGCTCCCATTAGAACAAGTCTGCAGACTTGTTTCCTTGCAGGTGTTTCATTCAATTTGGCAAGATGTATTTGGAGAGAGGTTTCAGATTTGATTCACTTTCCTTCTGATGGGTTTTATAAGACTAGCTTTTAAGGTAATGAGTATAAAATAGGTCACATCTACTTTCTTGATTTTCTGTTTTATACAGAAGGATGAAAGAATTTATTTATCGTTGACAGTGTATAAATTCTAGCATTTTGCTACAAATTTAATTATTCTGTACTTATTCTGAAGCAGACTGATGTTCCGAATCTTTTTTTTTTAATTTTTTTTTTTATTATTCAGTGTCCTTCTTCATGGAGTGTTTGTTTGATTAAACACTGCACTTAAAAACAATATGCAGTTCTCACTATGATTTTGCCCTTGTTTTTCCTTCAAAATTAGAGAAAAGATCACTGAATTGCAATGTATTGCACTCTATGAAGAAATACTGCAGGAAAGGTCTAAATGTAACATCTTATTTATTGTTATGAATTTAGCAGGAAGGGACATGCTTTGGTATTTATTAGTTACTAGCTAAAAAAAAAAAAGAAATCCAACTTCCACATGTCTGAGTCTGAGAGCTGAAACCACAGTCTCTTGGAGAGTCAGATGTTTGGCACACTAACCACCTCCAAACTGCTGAAACTGGCTACAGAGAATATTATAGCCAAGTACAATGAACTGCCAACATATAGAAGTAAGGTGAAAAGAGAGTTGTTATTTAAGATTTGGGTTAAGTTTTATTGATTTGAGACTTGTTTAAGTTTTTAATGCATTATAGACAGACATTTTGCACTCTAAATTTATATTTTTATTCCATCTTTGGTAATTATAGTTCCATTTCCCCATGGTAGTACCTAACCCGACTGGACTTCAGTCCTCCAACAGTCCTCCAACCGTTGATTACAGGATATAGAAGTACCATACTCAGTAAAAAGTTTTAGAAGTGAGAGTAGATTAGTAATTCTAACTAATTTAGGTTATACAGTACATTTGTCAGTTTAAATTCACTTACCCTCAATTCTCTTGCTCCGGTTTTTATACAAATAAACTACTAATCAAATATTAAAAAAATGAGACATTTCCTCAGTCTTTGAGAAAAGAACCCTCGATAAGGCAGAGACTAGGGAAGCAGTCTAGCTCATCTCTTGAATGTATTGTTGATTCTTATTCTACGATGGTACTGAGATTTAAAACCAAATTAATCTAATCCTTTTCTGAATAATGAAATTTTAATGACTTGGGTTGAGTCTTCATATTTCTTCTAGTAGTTTAACAGCACTAGCATTCAAATGTCTGAGCTTGGCCTTTAAAATTAACACCCTTTTTAAAACAAATGGCAGAAATACCAGCTTAGAAATGGGTCTTTCAAACAGTGTAGTCACAGATTGAGTTAAAAAAGCAAGAGTGAAAATATGTTTTCTATGTAGTCACAATGACTGGAATGACAAGCAGCACGTCAGGTTCATGAACTTTTTAGGACAAGGGCAGGGAATTTGGAACCAGTTGACTGACGCATCACAAATGATGTTAGACTGAAAGGAAAAAAAAAGATGCTATTAAACATTCGTGGGTAAGGAGGAAGCAAAACTGACATCACATGCTCTATCCTTGTAGTCGATAATCATACATGTTAGTTTCCCTGATAAATGTGGTGTTGTGTATGTGAAAATTAGTTTCTGCGTTACTATCAAAGACTTTCATTTTTTTTGAGCTGTATGCAAGTAAACTTGCTCTATGAATCACACATTAGATTTATATTTGATCCAGAAGGCTAGATAGTGGTCCTTCTCTTTTTTTTTTTTCTTTTTTTTTCTTTGTCTGTTTTCTTATTAACTCTACCTTGTCCTTTGAAACAAATACGTGTGTTGAAGAAGATACGATTTTCCTGTCTTTGCAGGAGGATTTGAAAAGTCTAGATCCAAGTACAGGTAGCTGTAGTAAATATTTAATACTGCTATGGAAGACTGCAAATCTTGTTCATCTGAACAGAATAAATTTTCATCTGAAAGCCTCCAATCCTGCTTTCAGATGCTGTCAGTCATGAGTACACACTGTCTGTATTTTACAGTTTGTCCATGAGGTGGCAAACGCTGTTGATCCTTGGCTTGCCACAGAGAAATATAGCATGTCAGCACTGCCGATATTTCTTATGATCAGTATGGTAGTTTGTAACAACCTTTCTGATGTTTTGCAATAAAGGTGTTTTCCATTTGCCAGTATGTAGCAGCATGGTGATTTCTCTTCTGCAATAGCTAGTCTAAAAAGTTATGGTCCCTGTTTTTTTTTCTTATGCTTGTTACCAGGTCCTGTTTCAGCTACAGTGGCAATAACCACACATGATTTAAATGATGTGGTACGAGGAGCGGTGAGTTGCTGGTGGAGCTAGGAACAAATTTCATCAGACTTTTTTAGAAATAATCTGCTGTAAAAGAAATTGTGTGGATTTATACCTTAGCTTCCATGGAAAAAAATGTATCTGTTGATCAGTTCAGTTTTTCTCTTTTTTCCCTTTTAGCAGTTGCCTTGGTAATCTGTAGTGATTTCCCCCATTTTGTACTGTCCTTAATAATGGCAGTCCTGTCAGAGAGACCAGGAGTTCAGTGTATGCAGCTGCTGGTGTTTTCTTGCAGTTTGTTGGTGAGTCTCTGGAAAAAAAACAATTCACTGTCACCAGTTTTCTACTCACATAAATAATGAATGTCACGTAGGTAAAGGGTAAGTAGGTGACATGTCATAAACAGTATCACTCTGTGAAGAATATCCCTTTGTCTGGTGACATTGTCAGAAATTATACAGGCAACATGAACTGGTGGACTGGATCATTCAGGTCAATGGCACAAGGACGAGCCCTTTGATCAGCAGCTTCTTGTTGGTGGGGTGGGGTGGAAGGATCCTGTGAGAGAATTGCTAGATGTTTTAAGACTTACATCCAACCTTTCACCATGTAAGAGCAAAGTATCTTTTTTATTGCTAACAAAACAAAAAAAAAAAAAAAAAGAAAGAAAGAAAAGAACCACAGGAGGATTACAAATCAAAACCACGACCACTGATTATAGGCTGTATTGGCAAGGATAGTATTTGTGGCTGCACTACATGGACAGAGCAGTTGGAGCTTCTGTGAAGGATTGAGGTCTCAGTGGCAAACTACTAACTACCAACCTGTATTAGTATTTAGGGGAAGCTCAAAGAGTAGTTCTGTGTTTGACATATATGGAGGATACTTAGCTGTTCTTCACAGATCTCCCCAATAGGATGTACACAAAAGAAGCCTCCTTTGTTTTTTCACATTTATAGAATTTAGAAATCTGTGGAGATTGTTCCTCACCAGTATACAATTACCTATGAACTTTCTTAAGAATATGTTACTAAAAGTCTTCCTTTAATTAACTGTAAGCTCCCAGGAATCTCTGACATTTAGCCTGCTTAATAGCATTTCTTTTATTTTCGCCCTTTAAAGCAGGTCTGCTACTGGCATTTACGTAAGGTCCGTTTGTTCTTGTATTTGGTTTAAGTGCTTATGAAGCTTCATATTTAAAGAGTATTTAGGTGATAAAGTCATATATGCACCTTAAAAATCAATAATTACAAGAGTAAACAATCCTCTTCTTCCCAGGTTCTCCTCCTTATTAGCACTGGGTTACAATGTTCTTAACTTGGGATCTGTACTATTGTCTTTTATAAAGCAAAAATCAATAATGGTGCTTAGTTATTATGCGACAGTCTACATTTGCCTGCTTTATTATCTGCATGTTGCAAATGAGAAAGTGGAGAGCAGCTGTGCGGCTTGCCCAGGTTTGTACCTGATATCTGGCAGTTTTGCACATTTTCTGACTTGAGATGAAACCATTAGACCACTGTACCTCTCTCTGGGGAAATGCATGGAGACGATGCACTGGTCATGCAGAAATAAAAGTTTTGCTGTTAACATCAGTGGGTCAAAATTTCTCTGAAGCTGCTTGGATTTTCTTTCACCTTGTTTGTCTTTAATGAGTCTTCATGTTTACTGGCAGGAAGGATATATGTGCATCCGGAAGTTTATTGGCATAAAGGGCAGCTGCTAGCAGCTACATAATAAAGAGAAGGAGAAAGTTGAAGGTAAAGCTGAAAGCCAAATTACTTTGATCAGGGCCATGATTTACTGCCCCTTTTCATGCATAAGTATTTCTTGATTTTTCAAGACTACCCCAGAAAGTATTTTTCGAGAATTGAATGAGTAGAATTATTTTTTATTTGCTAGTAAATATGTATCCCAAATGGAGGAAAAACATACATTTATCCTTGTTACTGAGATAGTGTAATTTTAGGTAAGGGATTAGGCTCTTTCTTTGTTAATCTTAGTAGACCATATCTGACTGGGAATTTTGAAGTCTTAGTTTACCGGCTCATAGTTCTCATAGCAAATAATAATATTTATTTTTTTTTCAGTTGTTTAAAGTAAGTGTAAATGAAGGAAAAACAAAATATAGAATTTAAGAGATGTAGTCTGACAGTTGTATTTTACATGAGATTATGAAGATGGTCACTTGCTTTACTACTACTTTTTTATCCTGTTTGTAGATAAAAGTTTTCAGTGCTTTAGTATTCTCTAGTTATTGTCACTTTAGTTATTATACTACCGTCCAGTAATACCATATTTAGACAGTAGAAAAGTAGCTTCAATAATGTTAAAATTTTACATTTAATGCAGAAGGGAGGTAATCCCTTAGGGTCTCATTTCTGAAGTAAAACTAAACTTTGAGTGGAAAAAAGTAAAGATTCTAGTTGTTCTGTTACGTAAATACTACTTTTAAAAGATCTGCTTTTCCATAATAATTTGTGAGAGATCCACACTTAAAACTACAACTACTTTTCTCCTGAAAATGTTTCAACAGCCTTAAATTCTTGCTGGTACCAAGGGGTTGCAGCTTAATGATTTTTCCTGGGGAACAGAATGGGGAACAGAGCCTCCTCCAGTGAGTCTGGCCTGAGCATGTTCGGATACACTCCTATGGCTTCCGTGGAGTCACGGGGACAAATTGTAATGCTTCTTGTCAGGTTTATGCCTCTGGCCTCACCTTTGACTATGGCCCTAGTTACAGGAATTAAGTCTTTTGAAATCCTTTGCCTTCCCATAGAGAACTTTGTCCTGTATTTTCACAGAAGAATATTGACTCTCTTAAACAGAACGTTCAATGAGCTCTTTCAGAAGACATTGGATCATGATTTCTCTCCTTAGTAGCTGCATTTTTAACCATCAATTTTGGTACTTGAGATTTCGACTATGCTTATGTCTTGCATGGACAAGTTCAATTTGTTGGGAACAAAACATTCCCCACTGTTCTTTGTGTCAGTTTGTCTAATATAGAATAAAAATTGTTGAAAAACATCCTCAAACTTACAATTTTGAAAGCTCTAGTTCCCAGCTCCACAAGTAATTTACCATTAATTACTTTCAAAATTATGATCAGTTGGAAATAGCAAATGGAGCTACATCTCTGACAAACTGATTGAAATGTTTTGTCCAGATAACCACTTTATGCTTATAATGTATCTGCATAAGTCCATAGACTCTACTTGCTCTGTTCTGAAAAACAGTTCTTTAGCCTAGTTATCAAAGGAAGAAATCACTTTGTGCAGTGAACTCTTACCATTATTTAGATAATTGTGCTTGATAGTTATATTTGTATACTGGATGTGATATGAATTACTGTCTCTGGGGGGAATATAAATAAAAAAAGAGATAGATGTTCTTCTACTGAAAATTTTGTACACTTAATTGATTATTTTTTTCAGAGAGCTGGGGGTTTTTTTGAATTTTAAAGAAAAAAACATAATTCACAATCTCTTACTGTCAGAAAACGCAGATTATAAATATGCCACTGTGATTTTGAAATACAGCGTAGTTTTCATGGTAGTCAATTCATCATTATGTTGAAATAACAGAGCATTTTAGCTCCTGAAGACTAGCACTATACCTAAACATTCAAGGTCTCTCTGTCTTGGGTGGATTTTATTTTTAACATACATAGTGCTTTCATTTAGCTAATTAACAGTCATCTTTCTCTTTTTCCTTTCCTTTAGTTTCTGTGATAAAACTTGCCTGGAGATTCATTAAATCTTAGTTCACAATACAAATCTTAACTATGCTCGTTCCCTGCAGTGTAGCCTGTTGTCGATACTTTGTAGATCTGTCTATTTGTGAAGTAATTGCCTATCTTCTGCCTCCTGTAATACTCATGCTAGCCTGGGCACTTCCAGAGAGCACAATTCATAATTCTCACTCTGAAAAACTAACATGCTCAAAAGAACCAGAGATAAACGTTATACTTGAGTTGTGGGTTTGTTTAAAAACATATATTGTCATGTAAAAGCTGTGTGCAGCCTGTGCAGTATGTTAAGCATATTACCTCGAAGTCCAGCCCAGGAAAAAAAAGTTAAGAATATGCTTAATCACCTAATTTTCAAAGCATGAATAATTTTTTTCAATGTCAATGATATTACCAGTGCCTGAAAGCAAGTGGTGATGTCCTGTGCAGGTGGGAATGTTCTGAAAACATTTCTGGTGTTTTATGACTGAGAATAATCTCATAAATAAAATTGCATTAAAAACTAGCAGCAAACTTGGGTTAAGGAATTCTCCTTGCATTTCAAGCATACTTGGCTTTCTTCATGATTTAGAAATACGGGAGTAAGGCCTCCTTCCTAGGAAGTGGCTTCAGGATGAAAAGCCAGTTCTGCAAAGGCTGCAATAAATCAGAATAAATAAAAGAATAAGATAAACTCATGCTGTTTAATGGAACCATAAAGGCTTTTCTTGACAAAGTTTTGCATTCATTTATATGGTAAGATTTCCGATAGCTTCTGTGGCATTGGAATGGAATGCCATAATATTGTTTAAGCCTTAGTATTGTTTAAGCATATAAAGGAAGCATATCTTATTTTTAAGCATTCACAATGTGGGTGTAATTAATAATGCTGCAAGAGCCTTTATCACAAACTTTATTCTCTCAAAACATATTTGTCACTGTGACATCACCTTTCAAAGGTGAAGTGAAAGTGAATTGCTTAATGAAATAGTAATTTTTAGGTAAGTCCCTCTATCCAGAGATGTCCCTTTGGAGTTCAAGAATAATAACTGGGCAAGGACTGTGATTTTATATAAATTATTGAAATTAACACCTTATTGAAACTCTGAAGCACGACATACTCGTATGTTAGGAGGAAGAAGGGGAGAGGATACAATTGCTCACCACCCGCCGACTGATACCCGATCCGAGCAGTGATCTGTGCCTTCCAGGTTTATATACTGGGCATGACGTGCCGTGGTATGGAATACCCCTTTGGCCAGTTTGGGTCAGGTGTCCTGCCTCTGCTTCCTCCTGGCTTCCCCTCCTCCCTGGCAGAGCATGAGACTGAGAAAGTCCTTGGTCAGAGTAAACATTACTTAGCAACAACTAAAAACATCGGTGTTATCAGCATTGTTCCCAGACTGAAAGTCAGAAACACAGCCCTGCACCAGCTACTAAGAAGGAGAAAAAATGACTGCTGTAGCTGAACCCAGGACAGCTATTTAGAGGACACTTTTTTTGTAAAATGTTAATTAGGCCATTTGCAAAAATAGAGTATTAAAACACCATTAGTTTTTCTTGCACTTGACTGACTTCTGTAGTAACAACTGTTTTTTCTATGTCAAATATTTGAATTTGAAGTGCTAAATTATTCTGTTCTTTTTAAAAAATTACAAAAAGCAGCTTATTTTTCATAAGCATACACACACCACCCCCCGGAAAAAGTATACAAATTGTTTCTGGTGGTCCCAGCAGATGGTGTAACCAGTTGGCAAGTGTAAATGCAGTGAGCAGTGTACATCACTAAAAGTGTAAATTTGCCTTTACCACTGTTATACTTCCTTTCTGTTTAAATCAAAAAATCCCAAGTCAAAATTCTTTTCTGATATAGAAATGTTATTTTTGAGCCATGTCTTAAAGTGTTTTTTAAAACTTATCTTTGTGAAACAACAACATCTGTTTGCTCCAGTTACTGGTGCTTCTGTTTCGAGAAGCACTGCTGGTCTTGACCATTTGGGAATTTGTTACATTTGTTGTGAAACCTGCCTTTCTGATTAACTGCTTATGTTCACTCCATTTAGGATCTCTGAAGAGGCTTAAATGGGAGTCCTTATGTGTGATTTTAGGCTCTTATAAGCAGGGAAGTAATGTGTGGCGGGTCTTTTACAGTCTGAATTGCTGACCACTATTAAATGCTCTGCCATTGTATGATCGATCACTTCACTACTGAGGAGAAAATAACACACTTTCTTCTCCCTCTTTGAAACCTCTAAGAGCTTGATCATAGAGTAGCCCTGGGTTCTCCAAAAAACCCCAAAATATTGGGGCACAATTATTGTATAGGAAATAATGGACACTCCCCACTTTTCTCCTCTTTTCTCTCTTTTCTTCTCAAGGATTGCATGTTGCCCATACATATTGTGTGTTTGAAATATTATTTACAAACATCAGCATGTTATGACTATGCATTTCCATCACATTACTCACATTATTCTAAACTCAGTGTATCTGAAAAATTACTTAGGGCAGTGATCACAGATAAGTCTATGTAATTAGATGGATCCTATCAGTAAGTAGGGACAGCAAGGTACTATTTTCAAAATAATATTTGAGAAGTACTGTAGTACTGTATAATCCCTGCTATCTGGGTGAGCAAGGCAAATGTTTGAAAGATGGAAAATTTAAGTATGTGAAGACCATGGGGAATTTACACTCTCGTCCACTGTTGCCGTCTAAGAGTGGGAGTCAGCATCAGCTTACTGATTTCAGATATTTCCAACGTGTGCCTGGATATAGTGGCTGCTGTGGGAGGTTGCTAAAAATGTTCTTTCTAGGTGCGACACAGAGCAAGAGTCCTATTTCCATTTGTGACTGGAACTGGACAGTACAGATATACTCAAAATTACATGTAAAAATATATATTCAGAGTTTAAAATATGTATAGGGTGAATACAGTTGGTTATACCTTGCCTGATCACACAACTGTTTGCTGTAGCACTAGTATACACTTTGTCTTTTCCTCCATGTATCAGAGCATTTGCATCTTACAGGTGGTATTTCAATATTGCATTCATTGCACTGCTCTTTATTGTAAACTGACTTCCATCTGGAATTTTTCTTGCCTGGGAATCTCTAAGCACAGCTTGGTTAATTAGTTTAAGACTTTAGGATACATTCTTTGGACTCCTTTAAAAACAAATAGTACTTTGTCTGTTTGTATTACATTTGATAGCAGGAAAAAGAGAACTGGCACTTTCTTCTCTTTCATTATCATGATAAAAGTCAATTAAAAAAAAAATCTTTAAAGCAAAGATTTGTTTCAGAGACCCCCCAATCCAAATGTATTTATGCTTTATGGCAGGTGTTTCAGCAATTATTACTAATTGGAAAATTAGATGCTGTTGCTATAGCAGCATCTTTATTCGCTAATTGGTTTTGGCACATTTTAACTAGCACTAGCTCAGCTAGACACAAAGCTATTCAAATGAGACATGTGAAGGTTTATGTGGAAGTGGTGAGCTGGTGCTGTGAGTCAGTACATTAACCTTCCACCTCTGTGGCCCTGGGCACAAACCAGCATCTCACTGGGAGCATAAGCAAGACCTTGGTGGCCTCATCCATGTTAGTAAAGCACAACAAAACAGGAAATCGGTGAAATTCTGAGCTAGCCCTTCAATTCTCATTCTTCATTTCTATTCTGAGTGTATCAGTTGCTGCAGGGTCAACAAGATCATGTGATTTTCCTTTTCGGACTGCTTTCCAGCTGGCTTGATCTCCTCTCCAATTGCAAGTACATTGATGCTTATATATTGAGTGGGTGATGTGTGTGTTTGCTGATCTCTGAACCTTTGAACTTGTCTTTCCTTAACATGTCTTGTGCTTTATCCTTTGGTTCCTGCAGTAAATATTTGTTGGGGCTTGTGCCCACATGTGAAGTATTTATTTTCTGGGAAATTTACATTTTCCTTTGAGTGCTTCTTTGCATCTGCTGACAGTAGGATGGAGCTCTACTGACTTGCTGCAAATTAGAGGATTTTCATACTTTAAGCATCTTATTCCCTTCTGGAGCTTTGAAAGGTAGAGCTTGTTATACAAAAGTTGGTTTTATTTTTTCTTTTTCATCTCTACCTGATATGGATTTGTTAAGATTTTGAAGTCTTGGAGGTTAGTAGGCTTTGAAAATGAACAGCAGTTTCAAATCTCATTGCTTTCTCCTGCCTTGCCCCTGCATTTTAGATGGCTTTCCCATCCACCCTTTCTTCTGTGACTTTAGGTACCATGAGAAGAGGAGAGAAGGCTTGTTTAAGAGTAACTATGGTTCCTTGGCAGGTGTTATCTCTTCACCATCCATTTTCTGCCTTTTCTCTGTTAGGATCTTTTTGAGTTTCTGAAAAAGAAATTATAGAGCATCTCAAAACAAGGGTAGTCTGAAATATTTCCCTGCTGTGAGTCTGACTGAGGATGGCATAGTGGCAAGTGTGAGTGTGCACTATATATTCTGCTGGAGGAAAAAAAAAAATCCTGTTTTGTAGGCTTGGGTACATAAGCCACATTGAGAAGTATCATTCTTTCACAAAGATTGTAAGTTGCTCAAAATACAGTTAGACCTGTGCCTCTCCTAGCTGTGAACTAATTATGAGGTTAGATGTCAAAATACTGAAGTGCTGGGTGCACAAGATTGCCAATACATTTTCATTCTAAAGTAAAATTCTTTGTGGATAGTGAAATAAATCGTTTAGATCCTATGGGTTTAACTTAAAAAAAAAAAACAAACAAACCAGTTCTATAAAGATGGGATCTCTATTTGGAGGTATATCGTTTGGGCAGTGGATGACCTGTAAATGAGGATTTGATTTCTAAATGTTGTATTAGTTATTAATCATGCCTTGGCAGCTTTTAAAATAGGGGGTTTTGTATTTTATTTTTTCTGTTTGTTTATAATTTAATGTTGATATAACACTTGTTTTAATGATATGCACACTCTGATAAGAAGTACTCATAGGTACAAGTTCTTTGATGGGATAACAAATACTCAGTTGGTCCTGTTATGAGAAACTTTTGAGTTCTAATGCATAGAGCATATTCAGAGTTACAGAAATTGGGGTTTTTCTCTGATTTCCTTTTCAATGTCAATTTAAATATTTGTTAATGTGGGAGACACGAAAAATATGCCCTTAACTGCCAGACAAGCTGCTGCATGTATACTTTGTGCTTTTGGTAACATCTCCTTGTTACTGTAGTAGGTATTCTCTAAATGGAGACGGCAAACATTTTGAAAACCCGCGTATGTCATTATCTTTACAACTATCACTCTAGGACATTTTTGTCTGTCATCATTAGTTCTTAATAGCTGGTGTTCTTTCTTTGGTAGTAACATAGCCTCAAGGCTATGTAAAAAAGAAAAAAAAAAAACCACCTCAAAATAATAAAGAAAAGTGAAGGTGACTCTCATCAGTGGTACAGAAAACAAACAGATGCTACTGTCACTTTTGTGCTACTTCAGAAAACTTTGGTAAGGCATCAAATCCCATGTATATAGATGTGTGTGACTAAGACTCCCCTCACCAAAAGAGCCCTTGTAATATCTTGCCTTGTTTGAATTCTATTGTGTTTAATAACCTCCTTTCCACTAGTTATTCTTTTTTCATATCTAATTTCATCTGTTGTGTAGTAGAATTGTAACTGTGATTTGGGACTGTGAAATGTCAATTAGAAGACTAGACACAGCTTGAATGTATCTCCAGACAAACACACAGCTGTGTAAGATGTTTCTGTGAGTTGGCTCTAATCAAACAAGAATTTCAAAGATCCCCAAACCTAAACTAAACTGTCTCCAGCAGTTCTGTTTTCAAAGTGTAAATGTCACCTGCCTTATTTTTATATATGTTTGGACCTGTGTTTATTAGAAGCAATTTCCACATAGCTACTAGCATCATCTGTATGCTGTAGCTGAGAACTTCTTGACTTTGACATTGTTATTTATTCTAATAAAGCAGACAGTCCACCAACTTTACATCTCCCCTCCCCACCACCACCAAGTTTTCTCTTGTTTTACATCTCATTGATGAGCTATTTAGTAAAATATATACTTTTTTTCTTCATAGCCTACTGTCCATTCAGTAAAAGGTTAGAATTTATTACGGCATATGCATTACCAATAAAGCTAATTATAATAATGAATTTTAATGCATTACGTGGTAAAAAGACTTTTCTGTATTGGGACTGCATAAAAATATTAGTTCAATTGCAGAGTGTGGGAGGGAAGAAATGTTTGGAGCCAAGTTAGGTTTTGTTATGCCACACACCCTTTGTGTGAGGCATGAAGCATTGTATTCTTAGGAAATATGCATTAACATGATGTCAGGACATCTAACAAGGAACAAAGGCAAGAGACTGAGCTGAATTCAGAATGTTTTAATGTAGTTACAAAGCATTCACTTGTTTTGAAAACACTCTGGTGCAAGAGGTTGGAAAAAATAATGTTCAACTGACTATTTCTAGGAGAATTTTGAGGAAGGGACAGGACTAAATGGAAGAGCAAGAATGTTTCTGAAAGGTGTGTCACCCCTCACCAATGAAGAAAGTATAAAATAAAATAGCACCAGAAATAGTCAGGTAGTAATACCGCCTCACAGAGTAATTCCCTGCAGCCACATAAAAAGGTTATTTTGGGTTTTTTGCAACTCCTTAAACAGCAAAAGAAACTGTTGAATAACTGTGCTAAAAGGCTTCTGTAACAATATGATGGCTAGCCCTGTGTTACACAGAAGGATAGAATCATAGAATAGTTTGGGTGAGAAGAGACCTTTATAGGCCATCTAGACCGATCTTCAAGCAGGGACATCTTCAACTAGATCAGGTTGCTCAGAGGCCTGTCCAACCTGACCTTGAGTGTTTCCAGAGATGGGGCATCCACCACCTCTCTGGGCAACCTATTCCAGTATTTCACCACTCTCACATGAAATTTTTTTTCCTTATATCTAGCCTTAATCTATCCTCTTTTAATTTAAAACCATTATCCTTTGTCCTATCACAACAGGTCTTGCTAAAAAGCTTGTACCCATCTTTCTTATTGAAAGGCTGCAATAAGGTCCTCATGGAGGCTTCTCTTCTCCAGGCTAAACAACCTCAACTCTTTCAGTCTTTCCTCATAGGAGATGTATTCCATCTCTCTGATCATTTTTATAGCCCTCTTCTGGACGTGCTCCAACATGTCCATGTGCTAAGGACTCCAGAGCTGAACAGAGTACTCCAGGTGGGGTCTCACCAGAACAGAGTAGAGGGGCAGAATTATGTCCCTTGACCTGATGGCCACGCTTGTTTTGATGCAGTCCAGGACACAGCTGGCTTTCTGGGCTGCAAGGACATGTTCCTGGCTCGTGTCCAGCTTTTCATTCAGCAGTACCCCGAAGTCCTTCAACGCAGGGCTACTCTCAATCCCTTCATCTCCTGGCCTGTGCTGATACCATGGGTTGCCCCAACCCAGGATCTTGCACTTGGCCTTGTTGAACCCCATGAGGTTCACATGGACCCACTACTCCAGCTTGTCCAGGTCTCTCTGGATGGCATCCTGCCCCTCAGGCATGTTGACTGCACCACTCAGCTTGGTGGTGTCTGCAAAATGTGCTGAGGGTATACTTGGTCACACTGTCCAAGTCATTGATGAAGATATCTAACAGTACTGATCCCAGTACCACCCCCTAATAGACATCATTCATCACTGATCTCCACCTGGACATGCTCGGGTAAGCACAAGTCAAATTAACTTTTATATATATGATTATTAACATATATATATGTAAAAACATGTGAAAATAAAGGCAATAGTTAGTAAAGCTAAATCTAATAGCAAGCTTCCACAATTGACCATCTATTCAACAAAGAATCATGTTGTATCAGTTCAAAAGCTCAGATGCTGGAAAAAGTGGATCAAAGCATGAACACATCAATCAGACTATGGTTTAGATAAATGAATCATAAAAAAAACTTTTGTGGCTTTAAGTTGCCTGCTGGGTTGGGGTTTTTTTGGGTTGGTTGGTTTGGGGTTTTTGGTTGGTTGGTTTTTTGGAAGGGGTTGTTTTGGTTTGCTGGGTTGGTTTTTTTTAATTTGTTGCTTTTGTGGGGGGTTTGTTGTGGATTTTTTTTAATTACTGTTATTTGTAAAGTTCAACTGGCAAGACGCTCTAATCTTTTTAAGGGAAAAGAAGACAGGAAAAGTAACTGTCTTCAGGAGCTGAGAAGTTAAGACATTTCCTACCAGGTGATTTGAAGTTAAAATCTGAGAGCTTGTCACATAGCCTGTAAAACAAAATGAGCTGTATTCAGAAACATGTCCCTTTTCTTCTATGGTATGTGTTTTATTTATATTTTTATTTGTTTTCAAAACAAAGTTGAATCAACAGCCTGAAAAAAAGAAGTCTTCTGCTTGAAGGTGATACAAGTTAACGTATTTCTCAGCAGCAGAATCATTATCAAATAGCAGTTTGCTTCAGCTCTTGGGCTTAAGAGGAGAGCTTGTGTCCAATCGATTTTTAGTTTTCCTATTGAGTAAGGACAATAATGTTTTCTCCCTCTCTGTCTACCTCATTGCCATGCCCCTGCAGTAGTGTTTTGTTGTAATGCGAGCATTTACCGGTTAGGTCCAGGAGTACTCATACCATTTCATGAGGGCCATCAAGCATTGATCCAATGACAGTGGCTGTCATGCTGACTGAGATTTTTTATCTTCTAATAACCATTCATTTTCTTCCTTGCCAATCAGTCACCTTTTCTTGTGCAAAATCATGTGACATCTTTATTTTTATAGATACGCATTTTTCAACTATAATCCTCATTTTCATGATTGAGCCATCAAATTAGTTTAATAACTCACGTTATTTGTGTTATCATATAATTCATGTTACCGACTTGTGTTATTTGTGACAGATAAAATCAAAATGAACTCAGTTAAACAAGAGATTTTTTAAATGTTGTCATACAGCTTGAGGACTGTGTCTGACTTCATGTGGACAACTAATATAGATATATGTATTTTATATATATATGTGTGTGTGTGTGTAAAGCTCCAGCTTGAGGACTGTGTCTGACTTCATGTGGACAACTAATATAGATATATGTATTTTATATATATATATGTGGGGTGTGTGTAAAGCTCTTTACTGTATTTGAGCTAGCACAAGAAGAAAGCACTTTCGGATGTGAAAGATTTCCAGTGACTTTTGGTCAGACCTGTAATGTAATCACATCAAAACCTGCAGTAGTAATTGCATTCAAGGTGATTTGTACAACATCATATTCACCCCTTAAAAATAAGAAAATGAGTTTGTTTTGCTTGGATATTTCAAACAGAGGCCATCACAGGAAATAGTATACAGAACTGTGAAAGTATTTATTTAATGTGGCAAAGCAAATGGTGCAGGTTTGCAGTTTCTAAGCATGTGAATAGGTTTGCAGTTTGCAATAAGGAGAAAAGTCCAAATTTCACACATTCATTCTTCTTGTCATTTATCTCTTTTTAGCATGAACACTGTTTTTATGAAAACATAGGAGGGGAGTTTTTCAGAATTAAATGAGCTCTAGTGTAAATATGAGCTGAAAAGGTAGCGATAAACATGTGCTTCAGCATTAGGTTCTGACTCTAAATTATATTGGAATGTGAATCCTTAGACATTCAGTTAATCTGCATGCAAATATTTACTGCAGTGTTATATTCTGATCTAGATATAATCACCCAATGGTCTCTTCCCTGTTCTCTATTAAAATTTTAATTTAGGGGTGATTAAGTCAGAATTCATTGTTGACACCTGCTTTGAGTAGGAGGGGGAGCTAGGTGACCATATGAGGTCTCTTCCAAACAGAATTGTGCTGATTCCATGATCACGGAATTGTGGAATAGTTTAGGTTGGGTGGGACCTTCAAAGGTCATCTAGTTCAACCCGTCTGCAATGAGCAGGGACATCTTCATCTAGATTGTGTTGCTCAGAACCACATCCAGCCTGGCCTTGAATGTCTTCAGGGATGGTGCATCTACCGCTTTTCTGGGAAACCTGTTCCAGTATTTGACCACCCTTACGGTAAAAAATTTCTCTCTCGTGTAGCCTTAATCTCCCCTCTCTTAGTTTAAACCATTACCTCTTGTCCTATTACAACAGGCCCTGCTAAAGAATCTCTCCTTCTTTCTTACATGTCCATTTCACATGTAATATCAGCAAAAAGTATTTTCCCAACATTAAATAAATTTAAATGGGCATATTAAATAAATTCAAATGGGTTTTTCTTTTGTCTGTGACACACTGTCTAATGTATGTGACAATTTATTGCATAGAATGCTTCTAATTGTCCTTAAAATATATGCCAAATTGACTTCCTATATAATGCAATTAATTCCCTTTTTTGTTGCTGTTTCTAGCGGGATCTTTATGTTTCCCATATGTAGCAAGATAGCTTTTGGCAGTAACAGAGGGTGATAAGGATGAGAGAAGGGGTGGAAGTTGACTAAGTACTAAGGCTGCCCAGCAGTTTCAGTCTGAATTTCCAATGCAAAGCTCTAAAATAGAAACACTTTTACTGAAGTGAGTACAGTTAATAGGTTATAAATGAAAGATGACATAGCAATAGTGCCCAAGAGACTTGGAAGACAAGTTCATGAAAGACTTAAATGAACAAAGCAGCGTGGCTTTAAAACAACTTGTACAAGCCTGAAGGCAGGGATAGGTAAATTTGAGTTCTCTTAAGTCCAGTCCCCTGAGACAATAAAGAGTCAGGTCATAAAGTGATTAAGAAATGAATGTAACATAACATCCATAGTGGCACTGAGATGACTGCAAATGGGTTAATATTTTTCCATTTCATTTTTCTTACTATATTTACAAGTAATTTTGTTTTTAAATGGAAGAACAGTATTTCAACTGTTGAGGCATGCAGGAATTCACAATTTATAAGTAATTTCTACCAGAACAATTTGAGGAGATTGTTCTTGATAGTAAGATAGTTGTAAGGAGCATTCAATTAACAAATGCAAACTAGCTCTGCTGCAGCATTAGTTGTATTAGCTATTTGAAACAATTACTCTATTGCTATCACATAAGGACTAGGTAGGTACCAGAAAGACAGTTACTGCCTTGTCTGATTGTATCTAGATCTAACATGGTGTGTACAGTTTGGCCTTATGAGATTGCAATCCAAACTGTGGTGTGAAACTGTATTTTAGGATCTTTCACTTATATGTAGAAACAGATTGCTGAAAAGTGCATGTAAATGTTGATTCAGAGTTAAAAAATGTGCCAAGAGACTGCTAGTAAAATATTTACTGATAACTTTAAGATGGAAATATGTCTTCCTTATTGAGCTATAACTTCAGTTTGGAAGATACTTGGAGGAGGAACATATTTATATTAATATATCTGTAGACTATGGAGCCACATTTGCTCTTGAGGCTGTTTTCTGTTAGTAATTTTGTTCATGCCTGACATAGCTTTCAAAAAAAAAAAAAGGAAAATAAATATGTGTGATTGCTGCACTATCCTCTTTAGTTGCACACAGCTTTAAATATTTGGGGGTATATGAAAGTCTTGTGGCACTATAGGAACAAAATAATTTTTTTCTTATTTCTTTTTTTAAGGTAAAACACATTGCAGTCTGAAACCTAATAAAGTAAAAAGACACACGATAAACAGTTTTTCATCAAAGGGATTGTAAAAACTGAATGTTGGCTTTTATTAAGGTTGGATAATGCTATTAATAAGATTAAGTTGTAAACAATTGCTGATGTAAAGTAGTTGGGGGTTTTATTTCCTTGGAGGTTTTTTTAGCGTTGTCTAAGCACGTATTTTTAAAAGGAAAAAGTATTTCTGTTCTTCTTGAGTTTTGCTTTAAAGCTTTGGTCTTTCTCTTTAATACTACTACTTTGACTACAATTTGTCATTTATATATATGATTATTCTTCCAAAGTATCAAACTCTCCACCTCTCTGTATTCAAATGGTCATTTCGTCAACTTACTGAAATGAGCCAAAGGATCGATGGTTTCTTCATAAGTTAAAATGGTCTCAGCACTTAGTTTTAAATGGAAATTCTTTAAAATGAGAAATGGAATGAAGGCTAAAAGGCAGTATATGAATTTCAGGTAGAAAACAGGACATAACTAACAGTCCCATTGAATGAGCTCACACGAAAATAGGTGATGTAACAAAGAGGAGGTTTTTCCACTAGAACAGTAAAAATCTTAAAAACAGAATCAGTAAGTTTGCATGGCCAGAAATGGAAGAAACCTACAGCAAGCATCTCACGCATTTACGGAAAAATAAGTGGTGGAAGATCAGTACCAAAGTGAAGAGTTGAGCAGAGACTCGTGGTAAAATCAGCTGTCACAAGCCACTTTCTAAATGAAGTTGGAAGGAGGCCAGGGATCCTATCGTGGTAAGAAGGAAATACTTGAAAGCTAGATATAGGTCTTCAGTTGTGCAAGGGCTTTTGAGATGTTTGTGCTCAGAGTGGTTGAGAGTGCACAATAAAATATCAAAATAGTGTTAATAAGTTTTTCTTACCAAACCTGAATCTTTGGGGAAGGGACATGAAGTTTCGTGAAAATCTGCATGTTTTAAAATACGGTGGCACTGTGACGTACTATGTCATTATATTGAAATAAATATTTTTTATAACCACTTGAGTGACATTGTATTGGAAAAGTAGATCCAAAGCAGCCTTTACTGAACTCACTATTGAACTCAGAGTAACAGCATGCTATTCTATGCATCATTTAATTGATATACTTAACCAGTGAAGTGCTGCATGATACAAACTATCATATCAAAGCACATCTTACCATTTTTGTATTTGCTCTGATTATCTAAGAAACACATTCTTCCTTTACAGGAAAATGTGGTGTCATGATCTAGCAAGTTTTTCTGTCTCTGGGTAATCTTAACATATCAGTGGTATTATGCCATCATGTATTGATCAAGAGTTATATTTCACAATCTTGTGAGATCAGTTGAACAATTTTATATGGTAATAACCAAGACTTCAGTATAGTCTGTCATTTAAGACTGTGCTTTCTATTCTCAGGAGTGCTCTGAAATATTCTGAGATATCAGTCTAATTTCTATCATGAGGAAAAGGGATATGTTCATCTTCAAATTTCATGTCAAAGTATTATGCATTTTGTCTAGGGAAAATATTGCCTGCACAAGTAACCTCTTTAAAAATCATAATCAAGAGGTAGGGGTGGGCAGCATGGTTTTGGTTTCTTGTTTGTGTTTTTGTTTGGTGGTGGCTGATTCATGTTTGATTTTTTTTTATTTTTTTTTTTTTAATTAGCAGCTTTTTAACCATGTAATAGGTGGGTTTGTGCTCTAAGAGAAGAGAGGTCATTTATTGGAAAAACATTCGTTTGATGGGTAGTGAGCTCTTTTTTATTTGTTTCTGGCATTGATTGGTCTGTTGTCAATACACATCTTTGTGGAGATTCATCTTAGAAAGTGACACAAAAAGAACAGCAATATTTGTGTAGTTATGCTACAGAGTGGATATTTGGTACAGCTGAATTGATTTGATCATTTCGTATATTGTAGTACTCAGACTTCTAAGCTGCTCAAGGTGAACCCAGAGGACTTCAGTTGCTCTATGCAGTTAATAACAGGTGAACTCATAACTGTAGAGTTCAGAGAGATGTAGGAAATGTATGCAATTGCTAAAGTATTTTTACTGAAAGGCCTCGTTTGAACAGCAAACTAATACATACTCGGATGTTTTGCTTCATTGAATAGGTTGCGTTATAAACCCTCTTCATTTGAACTTCCTTGCTGCTGTTGTCCCAGAATGGATGCAGCCATAAATATTTAGTCTGGCTGGCGTTTGTGGTCATTACTTTAAAAAATTGTCAGTAACTGGTTTTGTTCATTGTGAGGATGTGAGAAATAAAATAGCTGTGGGAACTAAATGCCAGATTCCTTTGCAGAGTTCATGGGAGCTTCCAGTGAATACTTAAGTGTAACTTCTGATAGAAACCGTGTCATACTCTCACCTTGAAAAGATTAAAAATTGATAGTGTTTTCAAAAATAACTGAGTTCATAATGTTCTGATTGCATTTCTGAAAGCTAAGTGAAAAGAAGTGACTGAATGACTGAAGGAATGTAAACAAAAACAACAGTGTATCTGCTTGTCTGGTGCATAAAATCCGCATTCACTTTAGGGATGTCTTGGGTAATCAAACATTCCTGCATTAACAATGAGGGAACATTGAGGATTTATTATATGGAAGCAGAAAAGATAAAATAGAAGCATCTGATTTTTTCCTTCTGAGAAAATAAGACTGTAGCACTGCACTGCATGGCACAGGAATGTATAGAAAAAATTAGTCTTTGCCCTGCTTTTAAAGGGAACATACCTCCTAAGGAATCTATCCTAAGCATGTGTTTACTAGCTGGTTAGTGCTTAGTTCAGCTTCTGATGCTGTGGTAAATATTAAATTAATATAGCTACAGAAAGCACTTTAGCTAACTTTTTCTTATTTATTTATTTATTTGATTGTGTGTTGTGGGGTTTTTTTGTGGGTTTTTTTGTTTTAATTCCAATGAATGTGCTTTGCATCTACAGGCAGAAGATGCTGACTGGTTTAGCACTTCAATCCTAAAGGATGAGCTCTAGCCCTCCCAAGCCAGCAAGCACTTCAGAGTGAATTCTTAATACTTGTGTGGGTTTTCTGTGCCACAGGATGTAAAAAGTAGGCAGAAATTAAGACCAAAGCAGATGTATTTTCTCATTATACTAAGTTCATGTGCAGAGCAGTCCTGAAAACTGTACTTCCTGTATTGGTCCCCTGGATAGGCCAGGTGTTATAAATCAGGCATCCTGACAGCTTCACTTTTAGAGGCTTCTGGATCTTGATCGATTCTTTCTTGGCAGCTAAGCTCTAACTGTTTTCTCCTCACATGTGTATTCAAAAGTGAAATTTAGGGACTGCCCATTTTTAAACCTTCCCTCCAGAAGGTATCTGTTCACAGGCAGCAACTTTTTTTTTTTTTCCTGATTCCTTATGCTGGCACATCTGTTGGCTGCTACTGAAGTGTAACTTACTGTCCTCATTAGACTGTTTTGGTTTTTTTTAGAAACATAACCTGTGTAATAATATCAGGAATATAATTTCTAAACTTATTGAATATTAAATGAATTAGCAGAGAGAGATTTATTTGCATATGCTATGTTAAAAAGGTCTTTAGAACTTGAAATTGGAAAGGTAAAAAATACAGTCATGGTGAAAACTTTCCCTGCTTCTCATCAGTGACAGCACAGACTTTGTTGGGATTTTAGCATCAAAAAATTAAGTGGCATTGACCTGATATAGGCAGAGTGATCAACCAAAAAGAAAATGTTTGCACAATGATCCTGAAATGCTGAATCTGCACTGTGCATTCACATAATAAAGGTTTGGAAGATGCCGTTGTTAGCATGTTTTATATACCCTCTAAAAGAACTTCAAAACATTTTAAATGGAAACGAGATACATACATGTAAAATGTATGGAGATGCTTAACATTCATCAGTGTCCTGTGTTTAACCTAATGTGTGCAACAGTATTTAAAGGTGAATCCAAATTCAGATTTTGCTGTATACTAAGAGCAGTATCTATTCTGTATGTGATCTCTTAGTTAAATTATGCAGCAGAAAGGTAGGGGAGGGTAACCCACGTAGAAGTTTCAGATGAGCGTGCTAACTTTTATGAATCTTTAACTTAGTAACCACAAGGTAACATACCATCTACAATGCCTCTGCATTATTGATAGTAATATTTTATCCCTGTGTAACACTCTACACTTCTAGGAATCACAGAGCACTTGGAAAACTTAATATGGTATTTACCACTGGAGCTATCATGGAAACCTAAAGACCTCTAGGATCAAGGGTTATACCACATAGAGAAGATGGGGTGCGGGGGGAGAAACATGTTTGATTGAAACTGTGGAACTACTAGATGTTCTAGCAGAGCCTGGATTTTCCACAAAGAATGTTTGAAATTTGGCGAAAAGATAAAGGTATATACCCTTTTCCCCCGGAAGGCTATTTACTCTGGAAATCAGAAACATGAGTAAGTAATGCATCAAATTTGTTGGCACCTTGTTTGTCAAAGGAGCCTTACGTCATTACAAATACATTACTTGATTGATGTATTAGTGGTAATACTAACTGACAATGAATAACTGAATTCCTAGTTCTATGGTTGATGGATTTGTGTAAGTTGAGGCTGTTTAAATGTTTTAAATGTGTTCTTTTTGATTCTGTGGAGTGGGATGTGAATGTAGATACTACACATCCAAAGCCCAGAAAAAAAAGTACTTTTGGCTAAGTAATCAAGCAGTCAGCTAGCCATTGTCAGACCAATTTACTTGTGCTTTATGGTTTTATATCTGCTTTCATGAATAATTTCAATGTCTTTAAATGATGAGCTGAAAACCTACTTTTAGGAGGTACCTTAATAAAAGGTGCTACCGTGTACCTCAAATTTTTCTAGAAAGCTGCCATTAAGCAAAGCAGAATAACATAAAGTTGACAGAATGGGAAAGCTGTAGGATTGCCCTTGAGCAATATGTGGTCGTCAGTACTTCTAGATTTGCTGTATATGATTATGTGTATTCTTAGTATTTCAAATAACTGTTTTCTTTCCAAAAGACTTGAAAGCACTGAAAGCAATTGGTAAAGCCTTAGTAGTCAGTGAAGAGCTGGTTTAAGTGCCAAATGTACAAACACACTTGGTACACAACCAACTTGTCCTTCAGGTACTTTGAGAAGTTATCTGGAGATAAAGATGGACTTTGGACTTTGGCAGTGCTGAAATAACTGCACAAATAACTGTGGGGTTAGTGGAGAGTGCACTTGCTGGGCCTTGGAAGAAAGGGCTTTGAGTACACTGCTTCCTTGCACTATGGTCCTGGTAAGTAGGAGAGCTTACTGCCTTTTCCTGGCAGTGTATGCATCCTTGGAAACAAGGAGGCAGCTAGTGGGTTTTTTGCTACCTCAACACAAGTCAACCCCAGCTTGGCCCCTTGGCTATTGGTTATAGTGACTGTGACCTTACTCTAGCTGTAGGGAGGAGTTAGTCTCAAAATGACAAGCTTGCAGTATAGTGAAACAAATGGCTTCTGCAGAGCTACCCCACATTGCAAGCTGTAGTCTCAGTGGCACAGCCATGGCATCTGAAGTGATGAATCATCTTAATTATGCTGATCTTCCTTAAATAAAGTTGTATGGGAGCAGTGGTCTAAAGATGGTTTCTGTATGGGGCTTTCTAGATATGCATATATATGCTTCACTATTCCTAAGTAAAGGAAAATGGAATTTCACAAGATCTGAAAGAGAAAAGGATCTCAAAAACAAATGCATAGTATGTTCTGAATGCCTGGTAAATCAATTCCTAGCCTTGAATTCAAAAAGATGGCGGAAGTCAAAATGACTTCAAAGGAAGCCAAGCTCCACTTAAGTCTCATAAGTTTCAGGTGTTTGATTATGATTTGTTTCGGTTTGTTTGGGTCAGTGCAATCTAAATATTACTGTAATTAGTCATCCTTGACCACCCAGTCCAAATGATCAGTATGCCCTTTTACATGGCGAAGGAGGATGTAGCTTTGGACACAAACTCAAAGTGAAGCTGTGATTCATGATACAGATTCAGAATGGGACAACATACTTTAACACTGCTTTTCAAATTTTATACACTAGACATTCTCTTTACCGGTCATCCTCTTTATCTCTTTCTGTTATTAGTTTGTTTTTCTGGGTTTAGGCTGATTTGGGTAGGGAGAGGAGGAGAATGGGGATAGGGAATCACATTGGGAAGAGGCTTGCCTGCAGATCCCAGTATGACTTGCTTGGCGTCTGATTCACATTTTCTTTACATGCACAGTTGGTATTTCAGAGATGTGTGGTAACTGCTGGCATAATACACAAAAGATGAAGCACAGTACTGCAAGAGCATACTGTGTATGCTGATCAGGGTTTTAATAAAGCTGCTTCCTATCACCTGTCATCAAATTGACCCATTGAGGGCTTGTTAAAGAATTTTGGAGAGAAGATGAGGAGGAAGGGGCAGGAACCAAACTGCATAGCACTCACTCTCCTTCCTACCTGTTTGAAATGTACTTTTACCTTCAAACAGTGACAGTATCAGTTAAGACACTTGTGTAATTGAGCCTTCTTATTTTCCTAAAGGAGTTTGTTTCAA
Organism: Nestor notabilis; assembly: GCF_000696875.1. Classification (NCBI taxonomy): domain Eukaryota; kingdom Metazoa; phylum Chordata; class Aves; order Psittaciformes; family Psittacidae; genus Nestor; species Nestor notabilis. The sequence continues at coordinate 114,174 of NW_009910550.1, forward strand.
TATATACTCTGTACATTGTCCCTTCCATCAAATTTAATTTCTAACAAGTGTGAGCATGCCTGTCTTATGCTGATACTTTTTTTCCCCAGTCTTCTCTCTCTCTCTTCTCTCTTTTTAGTTCATTTTGTCCACTGATGGGTGAATTACTCATAGGATGTTCTTCACTATAATTTGTGTTTATCTGAAAATAGGAACTGCAGTTCTTCAGTAATAACAAGCTCCTCTATCTAAAGTCTCTATTGTGTTTCACTGCCTTCATTTTCTCATGTCTTATCATTTTTTTCATTTGCTACTGCTGTTAATCTGACATCCTTTGCTCCAAAAAAAAAAATGTGTTTTATTTACAGGGCACAGAATTTGGAAGTGCTCCTGTACCTTCTCGCAGGCAATTATGTGAGTTTCTTAAATTCTGCTCTGTGTTGTAAAGATGACTATGTGTTCATGTGCTGTAGCATGGCATGCCAATATAGAGTTAATGCCCTGAGGTCAATATTCAACCACTGGTGTTGTATATTGCCTGAAATGTGTTTGTAGCTAACAGCTTCTATTGACCCCTTCTTTATTTCTTTGTTGTGTTTTGTTCAACGCATCATAAATTGAGGCTGCGCTGTGCACTGTAGAGTTGCAAGAAAAGAAGAAAATATTATAATGACTCAAAGTCTGGAGGGGAATAAGTATAATATGCTCAGATCACGTGTTCAACATATTAATGAGTGGCATTGTTAAAAGATTTTTTCTTTCCCATTCTTCAAATTAATTCCTCCATTGTGAAAACAAAAAAGAATCTGGATCTCATACATTTAAAAAATTGAAAATCAAACAATATGGTGTAAAGCAGATGTTACGAAGACCAGCTGTATTTCTTGCAAGACTTTCCTTCTAACTAATTTTAAGAACAAGTCCATCCTCTGAGTTGGGGAGGAAAGGGAACATTCATCCAATTTTTTTCCTTAAATCCATTGGAAATACTGACAATAGATATTTCTTTTAAATTAAAATAAAATTCCCCGTTTTCCACCCAGAACCCCAAGAAATCGCAAATAAAGGCTTGCATTCTAATTCAAGATGATCTCTCTGCTACTATAACAGTGTGTGCGTGTGAGTCTATACATTGAATACATAGATTCTCAGAATACCATCAGACTTTGAGATGAGGACTTATATTTCTTGAGTCTGTTTCTTTCTCCTCCTACCTTGAGTTAAATGTCCATCCTAAAGACATTGGTGTCTTCCATATGCATATAATAAGTTACAGCCATACACTGCATTATCGTAATTACTATGCACTGCATCACACTGCTGAATGTCAAATAGATTCATCGTAATACAGCATTACGGGCTTATTCATAAAGTACAGTGCAGTTTTGAACGAAGCTTCATTGCTGGCAGTCTTGAAACATGTTGCTTGCATAAATTCACCAGTGCTGCTCTTGTGTATTCATAGGAAAAGATATAGCACGTGTCTATGAGTGTGGGTCTTGGAAAAGCAACAAAAAATATGATCTGTATATGACTCGCCTTTCTTTTTGTGCAATTATCTAAGATGTTCCTATTCTAAAGGGAGAAAAAATATCACTATTCATGAAATACAATTGTGCTCCTATTACAGTTATTTAAGGTATGGTGTAAAGAATTAATATTGCCATTGAACCCTTCAGAAAAATAATGCTGAAGTTATTTTTATTCAATATGTATGACACTTAGCCGTCTGCTAAGATGAAATTTCAAATTGCTGCCTGCTTACTTTCATTGTTATTAATCCTGCTACTGATTAATACATGATTCTACATGATTAGCAACATCAGTGAAGACTTTGGAAGCACACAGATGTGATAACATGCTTTAACATGCTTTTTTATAAATAATCAGAAGTGTGCATGGTGCCACTGTTGACAGCTTCCTTCCTAGTACAGAGCCCTCATTTGGGATGGGTGATGAAGTGTTTGGGATTTGAACATAAGGTAGGGTGTCAGAAGGCCAGAATAAGTTTTATGTGTCAAAGACAGGGTAAGACTTGTGTTCCTAAATGAAGATGCAGAACTGTGAAGTAAATAGAAGACTGAATAATGGTTGGGTTAAATATGTGGATGAATAGGTTGGAAGAAGTGGTCAGAATCTCCATGATAGCTGATGAAATAACAGTAAAACTAACATCACTGAAATGGCAAGATAGGAGAAGTAGGTTTAAAACTTCATATGTAGAATATGTCAGTGGCTTAACTGTGAAGCAAATAGAAGCAAAAGAAACACATCAGTAAGGGAATCCATAACAATAGGGTAGGTGAAATGATTTCAGCCAGCTGCCTTCTGCTTTTATGTGTACTAGGAGGTAAAGACTATACGGAGCTATGAATATGTTGTGGTAAAGTTCTTCTAACAGGAAGCTAAAATTAGAGCTTGAACATCCTACACTTGTCTTCTAGTTATTGGTGGTAACTTTACTGGACCTTACGAAGCATTAGGCATTATTATTGTTCATGTACAAAAATGGCAAATGAAGGTGTCTGGGAATCCAGAGCAGGAATGCTATTGAACAAATGCTGTACATTATCACATAGAAACCGAAAGGTAGGCTGTGTTTTCTTCTAATTGATGTTACCCATGACTCTACAGTAATTCTACTGAAGTAGACTAGTCAAGATTAATTTGACCTGAGTTCACACAAGATCGTCTAAACTACTACAGAGTGAACTGGGTAGGTTCAGTGATGGTGGTGTGAGTCACTGGGAAGTCATGCACCGTTGGGCATCCAAGGATGTCATAGACATTGAGTGGCATCTGTGCCTGTGCTGTGTTATGAGATTTCCTCTTGTAACCCAGGGTTCCGAGAATCTGCTGGTGAAATGTGGCAAAGTAGTGAGTGGTTGAGACTAAGATGCTGTTTATATAACATTTTAAAATAACAAGCTTCTACTGATGGGGCATTTTAATACTCTAGTTAAAAACTATGAGAAACTGATTACAAGCATAACTAATAAATTCCAGTGTGGAGTTAAGACTCCTTTCCACAACATAAAAACTTGCCTTTTGAAATAGACTGAGTTGCAAGTTCATTTCTATTTTACAATGAAGACACTAATAGAAGTGGAAATAAAGAAATGTACAATCCAAATGAAACATAAATGTAAAATCATCTGTAATTAGCAACACAGATGCAAAGGCAGAGGACAAACTTGATGGGGAGTCCAAAGCGAGTAGAAACATTGTCAGAAGTCCATACTGACAGGTATATGACCCACGCTTTGTCACTGGAGTACTGCTGTTCTAAGAACAAAACACAGATTTACAAAATACAGTTATGGCTAAATAAAATGTATCAAAATAAAATGCAGCTATAGAGTTTTGGGCAGAATTGCAACATAATTGCCCTGGGGAGAGAAGTGCTGTCATATTTTCTCATGTCACTTGTCCATTACATGGAGGAGAAGCATCAATGCACTACTGAAACTGGTATACTGTACAATTTAAACTGCTGGAATATTTTATTTGCATATTACATAAAGAAGAGTAAACTCTACAACGGTGAAAATACACATGTTCATTGCAAGCTTTCCTTTAACCTGCACTTTTGTCTTGCAAAAACACATATTAGAGTCAGGATTTTAAGTTTATATCTTCTATTAAACCATTAGATTAAGCTAGTGAGCCTTGCACCAGATGACACAGCTTTTAAATCTATGGTACTTTTAACCAGTACTTTATTGCAAACATTTTCCTTGTTTAAGCTGAAATGTCCTCAAAATATAAGTAATTGCTGATTGAAGGTGACAGCGGGCAATACTTTTTTAAGAAAATGTATTATCATTTACATATCATTTGGGGAATTGAAAATGCTTACCAGTTTTGATTAGTGCTACCTAGAAGTAGAAATCAGTGAGAAGAAATACTACAGACAGAGACTTGCTATAATAGATGTTCCTGAAACACAGTAGAATCTCAACAAAAAATCAATACAGTTATGTGGTACCTGACAATCAACTTTACAGGCAGAACAAATTGGATCAGACACTTGAAATAGCTATATTTATATCCAAAGAATTTCATACCAAGTAATGATAAGAAAAGTGCCAAAATCTAAGACAGTTAAACTAACCTTTAGGCAGGGATTGTATACAATGGGGAATTTAATAATGTGTTAAAACAAAGTTAAAGAAAGTTAAATCCTTAATATGTTCATAAATGGCACTTTAATGTTAGACTCTCACAAGCGAAGTTTAATTACTTGGGGCAAATATAAATACTTCAGAGTTTTAAATTTAGCTGTAGTGTTTGCTTGTTTGGTTTTTTTTTTTTTTGTTTGTTTGTTTTTTAAGGCATAAATTACAGCAGAAAATATGTAGAGCAGAAATTACAAGAGTCAAATTCCTAGCTTAGATAGTTGAAGTTATAAAAATCTTAAAGACGTACTTGCCCACTGTCAAGATATTTCCAAGGAGTGGATGGCTTCTTTGGTCAACCAGAGGGAGAAAAGGAAAGCAGACACAATACTGCAAAGTTAACAGTTTTCTTGAATCGTGGTGCATTGTGGAGGAAGAAACCATTTTCATGGAAGGTGTTTTCTAATATAGACAAAAAACTAAGGTTGTAATAAGCTGCAAATGAAAAGATTTAAAATGCCTACTTTTAGAATTTTAAAGAAATTTAGAAATGAGTAGCCTAATCTACTAGTTAAAAATAGATTTTCTTAGGAAAAAGTACTGGCATTATTTTATTGTAGATTTGATCAAAATATATGGAGTCAAAAGATGTAAGTAGTAGTTTGGTTAAAATAATGCCTAAAAAAAAGCTTATTAAAAATACATACACATTTGTGAAGTCCAACCATGGTATTTTCTGAAAAGGTTTTTCTATCAGAATTCTTTTTTATACATGATAAAAACTGTGAGCATAGGAAAATAATTGGTGTCTTTTGAGTTTTAAGCGGAAAACTCGGAGAATGGTGCAAAACTCTATCCTCAACCATAGGCCAAATACGAGTTCTCCAGACTTGTATCTCCAGACATCTGACTAAGAAAATGACAAAGTCTTAATCTCACACAGGGTCACCAATCTCAGTGATGGGTTTCAAAGTCTATAGTAAAACTGGTACCAGGTTTTTGATGGGTTTCAGCTTGAAAATTTGCAAATATCTATTTCATTTTTCAGAATTACAGTAAAAGTATTTGTATGGTAAAATTTACAATGACAGCGTTATTCAGGGTACTCAACTTAACTAGACTGGGGGCTTTGAGGACAACTTGAGGGGTTTAACCAGGCATGTGCAGCAGGATGGCAGGTGATAGCAAACAGCAGGGTAAATAATTGGATGATGAAAAGGTAAAGAATTAAACTTTGAAAACTAAAATATTTTGTCTGCCTGTCAGAATATGCAGTTTTAGTCAGCTCTAGAAAAAGTGCTATCTTGTGTAGGAGAGTCACAATAATAGCTTTGCTTCATTCCTCAAGGGTGGTAAGAACCTGAACATAAGGAAGGATGTGTTTTCTGTGAGGGTTGTTGAGCACTGGAATAGGCTGCCCAGGGAGGTTGTGGAGTCTCCTTCCCTGGAGATACTCAAGATCCGCCTATATGCAATCCTGAGCAATGTGCTCTAGGGGACTCTGCTTGAGCAGGAAGTTGGACTAGATGACTTTTGGTGGTCCCTTCCAACCTCAGCCATTCTGTAACTTGTTCTCTAGATGCTTCAAAACCTTTGTTGCCCTTCTCTGTAGTAGTATATATGTGTAGTAAAACAGAAGCTGATCCAGAGTGAAGTGGTTGGTGCTAATACAAAGGAGGAAAATTTGACTTTGTCTATCATTTCAGAATTTAAAATTATAGTTGTGCAGCAACAAATCTGAAAAATTCAATCTCCTGACTAAGTAGGACTCTGCACAGGTAAGATTTTTTGTGAGTTCAGGAAACTTACTATCTGCAAGCCTATCTTGGATAGACTCCCTTTTAAGGATTTTGACTGAAGTTACAGTTTTGGTGGAGGTAAATTATGATTTCTTAAGTTACTAATTTTCTTACTGGGGGTGTTTAAATGTTTACAGGGTATGCAGAGAACTGCATTTAGAATGGCTTTGGTGAGGAAAAATGCAGAACGCTTAATTGCTGTAAAATAAGAGTGTTCTTAATCCTAAATTTAGGTTTATGCCAGTGTGATGTCCATAGATTCAGTTACCGTCTGGCAGGAGCTTAGAACTCTATCTGACTAACTGTAAAAGATTTACAATCAGGTTTTAATGAAGTAATTCACTTTCAAAAAAATTAAGCATTAGCAATAGAAATAAATTATGTAAATAGTAATAATCCTTAGTATCTATTGTTTTGCATTTTTGCCTCATAATTGTTCATTGTAATATTTCTAAAAATGACCTCATCTGACAGTCACCTCCTAAATTTAATTTAAAAATGTATTAAAAAATTATCCATTTAATTGAGTATTCTTTTGATCAAGTTTTTAAACTCAGTAATATGTTCTTAGTAATTTAGGTTTATTCTATTGTAATTACAAGTTATAGTCCTATTAGCTCCAGTGGATGTAAGATCATATTCTGGTTTTGCAAACTAAGAAAATATGTATTCTGACAATAGTTTTATTAATATATTTTTATTTTTAAGCCTTTCATTTGAAGGGAAAGAATTCCAATTCTTTTCACAGCAGTTCCTGCTTTCAGTCCTGTTTCTATGGAAACAAACATTAGCACAGTGAAAGTTTTAAAAAAGTGATTATTTTAAAACATTGGGGACTGGAGAATTCATTTAAGCAAATTTGGAATCCACTCAAAAAAACATGGAGCTTAGATATGGAACAGAAATAAAAAAGTTTTTATGTTATAGCTTAGCATGTGGGTTTTGTCTTTGTTCCTTAATTCCATGATTTGAAAGAAGGATTTCTTCTTAAAAAAGTAAAAAATAATTTTTATTGCATTTAGACTCTGCTAGTACAGACCTCCCCAAGAGGGCTATTACACTGAGGAATGTGTTTCTGTACGTAAGAGCGCTGAGGAATTCAGAAAAACTAATTTTTGTTTTCATCAGCTTGTGCTTAATGAGGGAGAACAGTATATGTTAGACTGGTGTGTACGGTGGTACATTAAAAATCTTCAAGTTTGGTTTGCATACTACACCTGAAAATGGAAGAAGAGATAAAACAGATACATTGTTGCATCTTGGGTATCTTATCTTTGAGCACATAAAAACCACTGTGGTCCTAATTTTATTAAAAATCAGATACTGTTTCTTGTTTAAGCCTACCAGGGTGAGACTCACCAAATTCAGACACTAACGCTTTTTCCTGTCCTGCTTAGCATTCACAGACCTGCTTATACCTTAATCCATGGAGACTACAGGAGCCATGCATTTGAGGAATTGCTTGTTCTGTTTGTTGAGTCCACTTTCACTGCCATTAAAGTGTGTAAAAGTAGAATACATTCTTCTACATTTCTCTTGAAAGTTAAAAGATTAAAACTAAGGGATTTTATTGAAATTAGATAGGCTCTTGCTACATTAATTTTAAAGCACTGGACAATTCTAAAAGGAAAACATTCTTCTCTGGGCTTCTTGAACTACCTCAAGTTGCTGTAGTTGCATGTTGGAAGGTCTGTCTTCAGAACATCTGTAAAATATAATTTATTATAAAAGTGTTTTAAAGTAATTTCTGTATTAATCCCTTGGTTTCAAGTTTTTCGAATGAGATTGACTTTTCAAAGTAACTTTTCAAAGAAAAACAATACTGTTTTGTTTTAACGTAACAAAAAGATTAACAAGGTAAATAATTCTTCAGTTAAAGTAATATTTAATTTTAAAATATTTCTGATTGGTCTGATCTTTTTCATTTATACATCAAATTGAGAAGTTCCTTACATACCTAGCTCTTATTTTGAGTAATGAAATTGAATCTCTGGTGGATCTGCATCAGGAGGAGTAAACTCAGTGATTCATTTATTCTGAATCAATTACCTATCAAAGTAATCCTATTTCCTATTAATGAATTATCTAAAATCTGACAGATTTTTTTTTTTTTTTTGATGACTCTTTTGGAATTGTTGGAATTGTAATGAATTGTCAGTATGGGCATATGATAGCTTCTGCTTTGTCAGTGGAGTAATCTCACTGATTCAGTGCTTCCCCTTTTGCCCACTGTAATATTGCTGCTGTTCCTGGACTCTTCCACACAAACAGCCCTTTTTTTTTCTCCAAGTGACCATCTACTGTGCTATAATAATAAAGATACATACTTTCAAATTGCCTATTGTTAAATTTTATTGTGTTCAATTATTGTAAATATCCTGTTGATCACATAGTTATAAAATCTTTATATAAGAAAGGCATCGGGAAAAGGAAGAAAAATGATTTGCAGAAAATTGATGCATTAGCTCTTCAATGAGTACAGTAGGAAAGTAGAGTATCTCATGATTCAAGATAAAGCTTCCAGTGAAAGAAACTAATAGAGAAAGGATGTATTAGAATGAACATGAACAACGAATGTCATCTGCTGAGAAAACGTAAAACCTGCAGCTAAAAGGCTCTCTCTCAGGACCTTTGAGTTTCAGAGACTTCAAGGCTTCAGGTACAGGTCTTCCCATTGATGCTGGGAAAAGCTTAAGTGAAGTAGTCTCAGGCAGAATTTAAACTAAAGAAAATATTTACCTATGTTCTTCTGATTTAGAGTATGTGCAGTCATGAAAAAAGTGTAATTCCGTGGCATGAGGAATCGTAACATCATTTTATGATGAAGACTTAAAGCCTACACACTTGTATTTTAGTTACCTTGGTTGACATTCAGCACTTAAAATTATGGAGACTGTATTTGCTTTTTGATTCATCATTGTAACAGGTAATGCTTTTCTGTCATATGTAGTCAAATTAAAACCTATTGTATTCATTGTTTTGGTCAGTAGTCCTGTCTTCAGAAGATTAATGAAATTTGGGACTGCTGAAGGTTATTTAAATTACTGAATGGCTTAATGGGCAAGTCAATATTAAAAAGTTTTCAAGCTATTTGTATTAGAGTATGTAAAACACAGTGGAGAAATTCTGTGAAACTACATTTATTGGCATACTGCTGGTTTTCGCAGTATGCAAAACTAGCATACTGGACTAGAGAGATCATGAACATGTTTTGCTTTGGCATAACCATAGATGTGTATAGGCTGAATAATGAACAATGCCATTTGTGGCTCTTCTGATATAGCTATTAAACTATTAACAGTTTTCTGTATTGTGTTTAAATCCATTAGATATATTAAAAGATACTGCCTTTAATCAACTCCTAGTACAGAAGGCATGATTTCTTTTCCAGATTTCCCGTCTAAGATCAGGCGTGTGCAATTATTGCAATCACTTGCGCATTTTATCAGCAGTGGAAAAAGCAGACTTATAGACATTTTACTTCAGATGGTTGAAAAGAGCTAAAAGCTGGAATAAAAATATTCACCATTTCTTTATGCCATACAAGCATGCTTGCAAAATACCCTTTACTGTTCTCTCCCTCTCACACATAATACAGTCTATACCTTTCTAGAGAGAAGCTAGACAAATAATCCACTCTGTTGTTCCCTATCCTTTTCCTTTTGTTGTTAACTTTGTCATTTTCCCATAAATCCAATGGATTTTTATATGCTTCATAGACCATTAATTAGAATTACTTGTTTTTAATGTGACAAAGCAAGATATTGCTAATGCTTGAATTATTCATGCTTATTTATCAAGTTCACACATAGGAGCTATAAATACAATTAATGTGGTATGGTTTCTTAAAAATGAACACTTGGCATGCAATTTTAAATAGCAACGTATATAATACTTTATACGAGTATATCAAGTCAATTTATTCAAATTCATTCTTACTTCAGTTATATTTCTAATAAGCTTTCCCTCCTTTTAATGTATTTATTTCTAACATTTGGAAAGCATCTACTGCTTTACTTTTATAGAAAAGTCAATTCATTATTGTCATTTGGTCATACTGCTGAAGCTCAAACACATGAGTGGAGAATGAGAGGTTTTTATGTGCTTTGTTAGTCATCTATCATTGGGAAAAAATATCTGCTGAATGTTTTCTGGAAACTATTTCAAGCATTTGTTATAAGAAAATACAATAAAAGCAGTAAACACTACAAAACCTTGTTAAGCTTTCATTTAAAGCAACAATACTTTTTGCATGCCTTCTCTTCAAAAGGCTAATAATTACCTTAGTTTTGTTATTAAAACAGCGTATTATATAAAGTTTGCTGTTTCCAGAAATTTATTTTTAAAATAATTTATATTTGTTGACATTTGCCTGCATATCTGATACTTGAGATTTTTAAAGACCATAATTCTTAAAAATTGTCTCAACACTAACCGCAAATTTATAAAAAAGAAAAAAGACGTAAAAATTAATGTAGTAAAAAGAAACTCTACCATATATAATAAAGATATACTGAGATTTTATTACTTATCTTAAAATTACAGGTTTGGCAGTGAAATATATTCTGTACTAACAGTGTAGCTGAAGAACCCCTTTGGTAATTCCCTAGTAGAAAGAATTGGTCTGTTTCCCTTGTGGGTTTCTTTTGTCACTGTCATTCTTCTGTCACAATCTCCTGCCAGCTCTCTTAACTCTGGGAATGACTCTACTTGGGCTGGAGAACCAGAAGGTAGAAATGCTCTGTGGCTTGTATTGTATAGGTAATTTTCTTCCTCTCCTTCTCTAACAAAAGGATGCAGTATTCCATGTTTATAAAAACTATAAAGAATTTATAGTTATAAAACTATAAGAAGTGTTAACAGAGACCATTATTTGTTAGCATGAGCGTATGCATAATTTTGGCTTATGCTAGCATTTGATATTTTAGTTATCAGATTATCATTATTACCACTGAGTTGCTTATATTTAGTTTTTATGTGTAGGTTTAGACACTGAAATAAAGGAATTGGGCACTTAAGCTAACTGAAGCATGATTCCAAATGAGAAAAATGCCATCATCCCCTCAAACAGAAGTGTTTGAAAGACAAGCACAGGCAGGAGTACAGAGACATGTAGTTTACTAGCTAGATACAGAAACAATCCAGAAGTGTGAATTCATGTCTTCTGTTATTGCTTCCAGGAAGTCTGAGGCTAGATCAGCTCACAGGAGTTGCGGGTTTATGTACAGAACAATCTGCAGCGTTTCAGTGTCAGCATGTGTCCCTACCTGCTTCTTGGTTGTCCTTTCAATGCAGCCTGTTCTATCTGACTATGTTGTATCTCCTATGACATCAACAATAATTCCTCTTGTGAAAGGCTTTATTATTCTATTTACTTTATTCATGGTATCTTTTCAAAAATGAAATAAAAATCTGTGGAGGTTGTGAACAGAGACAATACTGGGGACCAGCTTGGTCTGTACTTGTCACTAGCTAGTGTTTTGTAAGCCCTGCTAGCTTACAGTTTGTGTCTGAATTTCCACCCTTTGAACTACTCCTTTTATAGCTAAAACCTTGACAACAGAGATCTTCAGCACGTTGTGATTTTTTTTCTTTTTCTTCCTTTTTTTTTTTTTTTTTCTTTCTTTATTCTCACTGGGGCTTGCAGAAAGCTTTTAGACTTCGAATTTATTTGGACGTTTGCTATCTTGGCCATGTGCAGCATATCTGCTAGCATCAGCTTCTCCTACTCACTCCTACCTGAATGAATTATGAACAGCATAATATGTACTCAGTCTTCATTAGGAAGGGTAAAGGAGTCTTCCTATGAAGAACACACAGGTTGAGGCCAAACAGGTGGGGATTTTTGCTTTTCTGCTAGAAGACAGGACAAGTCTTGATAAGGAAAATTGTTGCCAGGTGATGAACTCTGAACTTGGGGTGACTCTATGAACAGGGTCTGTTTCTTCACACTGGTAGCTCTTGACTGGCATGTATGGTGTTGCATGCACACTGGATAATATTTTTGCTTACCAGTTTATGGCCATAAGCAAAACTATGGTGAAGTTGTTATTTTAGCTTCATTGACTATGTCAACCCTTCCTTGCGTAATGATGTGAGCATATACTGGGCTTAGTAGGAGAAAGCTCAGCTGAAGATTTCTGTTTGTCTGTGCACATTTCTTAGCTGTGGAAATTTCAAAGAATGAAGTTTAATTTTATTGCACAAAAGATGGTACGACTAAGCTGCTGTCACCTAACTGTGAGCACCTGTAGTTTGTCTTTCATCAACAGTCACTGTTCGTAAGTTGGAAATTATATTTAAAATGTTTTTATCTAACACATGCCTAAGGAAAGCCTTTGGTCATTTATTCTTTGGATTACAATGGAAATGATATTCTGATATTTTTAAGTACATAAAGTATTCTTCTTTGTGATGATTCTTTGACCTTATAAAACAATTAATAGTCACTTATATTAAAAAATAAGTTAATTAAAACAAAATAAAGCAACTGCTACCCTAGCTTGGGAACAATATGTCTGTATGTTAGCTTAATATGAAGAAGTGTATATAAAAGACCAGTACTTCCTTTCTTCTTTTTCTCAGATCACCCACACTGAGACAATATGAAGGTGTTGCAGATTTTAGCTTTAAATTGTCAACATCCTCATATGGCATGAATTAGCAATACAGGTGTAATGACTAGATGCTAGCATTAGCAGTCATAAGTTTACTTTTTCTCTGTTGGTGACCCTTGGCTCTCAAGCATCCTGTGGGAGCAGAACACATAGACCTGGGAGGGGGGATGCTCACCTGGAGGGCTGTGAGCCTCTCCTCTCAACTTCTACATACAAGATTTTTTTCTTGGCTAATAGGTCTTTCACCAGGCGGGCAGTTGTACATGCTTAACTTCATGAGTGTGAATAGAACAAAATGGGACTGTTCCCACATATGACTAAATGTGTCTGTGTTCCTAGAGCAGGGACAGGGGTGTTTCCATCCCATGAGGGATGTTGTGTTTTCTTGCCTCAGCACTAACCACACAGCAGGAAGATCAGAGCATTTAGGAGGACTTCCTGTGACAGTGAAGGGTTTTTTATTAATTTATTAATAATTATAAAAACTTTGAAGAATCTCATATCCAAATGTCAAACTTGCCAGGGAGTTGCATGTCCAAATGATCTGTTAGGAGCAATAGAGCTGTTCCTTTACTGAGACTTCTAACAATACAAGACATTCAGTTGGATGTCAAGATCAAATATGAGCAGATTTTAAAAAATTAGTTCTTATCTTTGTGAAGTCTGTATTCTGTGTTTGAATGCAAACACAATCTCTTTTATTATTGATTATGATATTAAATATTGTGTTTGTGGTACTAAAATTATATAAAATATTTTTAAAAGAACTATCAGGTATAGCCACAGACTAAAATGAGAATCACATCTCAATATTTTACAGTTCAGTTTGACTTCAGTGCTAAATAAATTTAAAGGCAAGATATGCAATAAATCAAATGGAATAAAACAATAGCATGAAAAATACCCTAGAGTATTAATACAACTGAGAAGGAAAACTACTGAGTCTGAGTACTTCTGTGTGCCAAATATGTAAGTCATTGCCATAACCATAGGAAGCCTTCATACAGATTCTGCATTCATGTTTACATTGAGCTATAAAATACAAACAGAACCACTTCAGGAAGCAGGCTCAGAATGTTGTTTCCTAATAGACTTACAAAGCCATCGAAGAAAGATTCCCAAAAATTACTTAACTAAATATTTACAGGATGAGGTGTTATATTGCTGTAGTGTTTCAAGTATACTGTTTAAGCAGTTGCCCTGCTTCTGAATTAGGCTGCAAATCAAGGAAAGGCGAATCTGGAGTAATTCTTCATATTGCTTACTTTGTAACTAACTTTGAAGACTGATTTGGGTTTTTTCTTACCTTGAAAAACAACAGACGAAAGCAGTTTAAATACTGCAATTTATCTTTGATGGATGATGTATTTAAAGCAGCTGAAAGCAAATAATTCGAGCATGTAGCAATTAACATTCTGATCCCACTAAGGGATTTGCATATGCTCACCCTCACCATTCAGATGTGGCTCTTAGCAGGTATGAGGTCTAGTTCTAGTTTCATTTGCAAGAGAAAAATGTTACGCTTTCCTGTGTTGATTTGATATGAAATGCCAAGAGATTCTGTTTCTGATACATCCAGGTTTCAGTGGACAAACATTTTGCTACATAGTGAATCTGCAAGATTTCCTTCAGGAAGGCACAAATAAGTCATGACCCAGTGACACATCAAGCCTTATCCTTAGCCTAAATAATATAAATCAAATATTACATTATTTATATAAATCCTTATGATTGCTGATGATGTGGAGTCTCACCCAAAGCACAGTGTGTTTTCTCTATTCTGTTTTTATTAATGCTTGTTGGAAAAGAATCAATGGCACCAGAGGGACTCTATTGCACTTAACTGATTTCCTCGATGTCATTACAGCTGTAGTACAAGTAGATTTTGCCAAGCATGTGGTGTGAAATAGCCCTTTGATCCCCTGGAATGTGGATCAAACTGTCAAGAAATGCAAAAGGCAGGTTTGGCTTCTTTTTTCTTTTTTTCTTTTATATTTTTTCCCCTATGGAATCCTGCAGCCATAGTTATATTTTCAGTGTGTGTATTTTAGAACACCTTATTGAACAACGTGATCCTGCATTGCTTCTTCACAGACATGTCCTAGTGAGAAATAAGCTGTGGACAAAGTGTGCTGTTGATGCTAAGGTACAAAGCTGTTTTCTTTAAAAAAAAAAAAGAGGAAGTCCAGGACTGGTTATACATAATCCATGTGCAGTTGTTGATTTGTGTTTTAGGCAGTAACTCAACCTTAATTATGAACCAGTAAATAAGCAGTAGTTTAGGAGTGCACAGTTGTAAAGAAAAGGTAGAAAATAATAAAAGTTAGATATCCACTTTGGGGAAAACCAGTTCCATGTACATACAGTCCATGCACTTTTGCCCATTTTTTTTTTTTTTTTTCTGTTCCCCAAAATGACTGGTTTAGATAAGAATGAGCTTTAGAGATATTAATTCCTAAATATCTATGTTTACTTGCTGGTGTCATTAATGGATTTCAGATTTTTTCAGATTATATATATGAGGGAAAAAACATCTTTGCGTTATAAAATACTCCTTTACCTTTATTGCCAATTAAGGGAACGTGCTGGATTCTATTTCTTGTTCTTGTTAGAGAGCAATATTTACAAAATAACAGAGTTGTTTTGATGTAGGAATCTACCAACCAAATTAATACTGAAGTTACTAAGGATTCTTTTCTTGGAAGTGGCATCTTCAAAATAAAATTTTGAAGTTACAAGCTTCCTTTTGTTTGTAGTATCTCAGTAACAACGTATGCCACACAAAAATCCCTACAACTCTGCACTTGTGATACAGAGTTTACCTGAAATGGCACTGCCTTGCAACATTTAGCTTAATTTTGAAATTGAGCTCATCTATTTCAGCCATTCAGGTTAATCTTGCTTGAGAGAGATACAGCATCTCAGAGTAGAATAAAATTAGGACATTTTTAAACAAAACAAATACTTCAAGTGATACTTTTTGGATATCTGAAGATGAAATAGTAAATAATTTCAGTTCAGATACTGCTTTCTTTTCATTCACCCTTTTATTTCTCTGGCTGGACTTTAAGTGAACAACTAAACCTTTCTGAAAGGGCAGTGATGGCTATCTGGAGCAATTTTAAAGCTATTATTGAAAAAAATATGTTTACTTTGACATCCCTAATCCAAAGCATACTTAATAATTGCATTTAAAAGTAACTTACTGCCATGCTGTCATGTGATTGCAGTCTTTTCTTGACTTCTAGGTTAACTCATTGGCATTATGAAACAAAGAATAAAAAATATTTGTTACATTTTCTCTGTATTTTGGTATTGAAATAAAAACAACAGCAGTAGTTGGGAATCAGTCTATGAATTGTGAGGTTTCACTTTGCAGAATATGGTGAAAAAACAAAGTGTAGATAGAAAGCAGTTCAGGTGATTTTGAGTTGGTTTCCCCCCTCCACTTCCTCCCCCCTCCCCCCCGCAATAATTTAAAATGGCTTAAATTAAGTTTATAGAGGTAATGGGGTTGTGCTTGTGTTACTGTGATAGTCAACAGTCAATGCTAGAATTAGTATCTGTCAGTCACCTACTGACTATTGTCCAGGTACCGTTCAAGCAGTGTTCAGTATCTCTAAAATGTGTATCTGCTGTATCAGAACACATATTGCAATAAAATTAATTGTTGAATTAAAACATAAATGTGTAGCTTATTGCAGAATAAATATCAACAAACATATATACTGCATTTAGAAACAGTGCAATGAGTAATATTACTCTAATAAGGCTTTCTGAATATATGCAAGCACTATTATCATAGTAGTTAAAATAACTTGCAGTGGCTGACTATTGCCTATGAAATTTCTTAAAGTGGTACCAGAATTTTTCATTTAGATTCACAATAAGTGTTTATGCAAGCCCTCAAAATAGTGTTGTTTGGAGTAAAACATGTATTTTGAACTTGGTGAGGCACTGGAATAGGTTGCCCAAGGAAGTTGTGAATGCTCCAACCCTGGCAGTGTTCAAGGCCAGATCCGACAGAGCCTTGGGCGACATAGTTTAGTGTGTGGTGTCCCTGCTCATGGCAGGGGGGTTGGAACTAGATGATCTTAAGGTCCTTTCCAACCCTAACTGTTCTATGATTCTATGATTTTGTGATAATATCTTCGCTTGAAATAGAATTAGAGAAATCTGGAAAAAATATGTCTCAAAACTTAGTTCAAGGTGATTTTATTTTTTTTTAAGTACTTCAGTCTGAGCAGAAAATGAAGAAATATTGGGTCAGTGACCTCCTAAGATGAAAAGGAAGGAAGGAAAAAATCAGAATGCAAAATATTCTCCAGATATTTTGACCATAAGTCAAATACTTCCCCTGTCACCCTACTAGCCTTACCAAGTGCTTTCAAAATGACACATAATTACTGGTTTTATTCTCTTTCTGGTACAACTTGACATTAATGTATTTGAAGATACAGCACATTACATGCTAAGCATTCAGAATCAGTGGTGAAAATAAAGAAATCAGATTGATGAAATTTAGCATTGGTTTATACAGTTCGAAAAAGTGTAGATGTGTAAATATATTTTGTGGAATAAATAACTTTCCACATTCTTGTTATCTGCATTATTCTGCTAGGTCAAATTATTTTAGTGGCAGGCCAAATTGTTTTAGTAAGCATTGGAAAGATATGTAGTTAATTGAAATAATTAGAAAAGCTATAAGGAAAGTGTGTATCTGTTTACTCTTACTGTCATTACCATAAGAACTTCTATGGTTTCAATGGTAATTTTTTCAGAAGAGGGAGTTATATCAGAAAAGAGTAGCCAGTACCAATGCTGCGTCACTTGTTGCCAAAAACAAGCCAGTAAGTCTTGACCAGTAGTCTTCTAGTCTTTACAAGAAATGAATTACCATTTTACATTTTGAATACTAAAACGAGAAGTGAAACTGGTGTTGCCATCATGTTATACTTCTTGCAGGTCACTGGACAAACCAATAGATTCAGGCTCTTGTAACATTACATTATGCTTCATCTTGATCTAAACTGAACATAGCTTAAACCACGCCCTTTTAGTTTAGGTGTAAGGGAAGATAAGAGGCAAAATGCCACTTTTAATTCCCTTCCATCCAGATCTGTATGGTGTGCTTTTGGCTCCACAGTTGGCTTGTCTTGAGAGGTCAAATCTTCTGCCCCATGGAAGCAGCTGGTGAGGTTACAAAGCAGCACATCTGAACATTTTCCTCCAAAAAACAAGATTTCATTGTTTAACTTGATGCTTCAGTCAGCCACCTGTCTCACTATATTTACCAAGAGTTTTGTAAATTTGAGTCCTGCTAAAGTAGCTTAAGATGTTTATCTAGAGCTTATACATGCAAACTTATAGCTACATATGGTGATGGAGACCTTGCAAGCATAAAGAGAGGCTTTGGAATCACCTCTTATCCTCCAAAGAAAAATTCCTTAGAGAATTATTTATTTTCATGTCAGTGGTGGCAAACCTGTTTATCATCATACCAGGAAATGTGTCTCTAAATTTTACAGTGCAGTCTTCCACTTAAGATATTTTTTGGCCAAGTTTAGAAAGAGAATCTCCTTGAGTTTGGGCAAATACTGGATTATTTCACATTGTCACAGGCTTTTTTCCTTCTTGATCACCAGCTGTGGCTCAGAAAACAAAGCAAGTCCTTGTAGGTAAGCGGAATCAGGCCTTAGAAGAAAATAATGAAATACATCATGTGGTTTTACATTCCCAGCTGAAATCAATGGTATATATGTAAATCTGTAAAACCAGAGTTGTTACAATACTATTTCCAACACATATTTTGCAAAGGCTTCGGGGTAATTCACATTACAAAATTGTGCATGCTAGTTTCACCTTGAGATACTGATGTCAAAAGTATTAAATGCTTCTTTGTGCTTCAGGCTGACATTAAGAGCCTTTTTCAGACTTCACTTAAATTTTCCTTATCTCTTTTTTTTTTTTTTTTTTAAATCAGGTAGCCTAAGAGAATTTAATTTTGCTTTTAATTTTGTATGTCCATTGTAAATTTAAGTGAATAGAAGTATAAACTATAATTTTCTCAAAGGTAAAATCTAAGCACTTAGCTTTTGCTTTTCCTGGACACTGAAATACTGGTCTACCAATATTAATTATTGTTCCATTGTCATTAATGATTTTAGCTTTATAAGGATTTTAATTATTTTTTTTTTTTGTTAAGTATAATTTTTCCTTGATTGTTTGGAATCTGTGGGATTCATTTTACAATGTTTGACATTTACAAATATATATTTCATAAGTTTGAAGTCACCTACTTGCTTAACATCAACTGTGGTTTATAATAGGTAGTGTGGGTAGGCATTGTCATCTTTTTGCAAATTGGAATAAACTTCTGATTTTAATTAAGTTATTATTTATAGAATTGCTATTAATACACAGTTTATATAATGACTGCAATGGGGTGATTACCATTCTCTACCCTGATCACTGAATGACTGAGTTGAAGGAGAGATAAAAGTATTCTTGTCCTGATTTAGATGGAGTTGCACCAAATCTAACACAAAGTACAGTTGTAAATAATTCCTTTGAAGTATGAACAATAACAATTTTAAATAAAATAATTTAAATACAATTACAGGTGAGGCTTAACAACTTCAAACTATATTACTATGTTTGTATGACTTCTCTGAGAAGTCTATCAAAATGAGAAATAATTTTGGTACTTTCCCATTCCCTTATAAATCATTTGATATAATTGGATGCCATTAAGCATGCATTAACCTGTAGTCATTTAGCAGGATGAAAGGGAGAAAAAAGGAGGAAAGACCATCTTTCATATTCTTGATGCATATCTGTCTGAGGTAATACTTAGCCCACATATAGTGTGTGTGTAAGCAGTTGTCGTGCCGCAATGTATAAGATGAAATCTTACATTAAGTGTTACAAATAAACTATTTATATAAAGTGGACTTAAGCCTCTGGTGAAAGAAATATTTCTGGTAGTCAGTGAAGTTTAAATAATTTGCCTGGGGACTCAGTGTTTTTAGAGTTTTCTTGGTAAGCATACTAACTTTCAAGCCACAGTATTTTGTATACTCATGAAAGTTTCCGTTCTTGCTATGGCTTATTCCAAGCCAAGCTTTCCATTGTATACAGAATGTTAATATATAGAGGAATTAATGGAATCTTCTATTACACCATAAATAGAGAGTATCAGGTTTGCACTTACTAAATATTGGGTTGGATTTGAACCTTTAACAAATTTTAGAAATATACATTCACCTATAACGTTTACCTGTTTAACTCTTTCAGCACTTTTGTTGCTGCTGTTACTAGCAGGGCATTGGGCACTGCTGTAAGGGCTGTATTCTGAGACTAGGACACCAGGCAAATATCAAAACCTTAAGTAATTATTTATGCTCAACTGCTACTGTTTGCACTTTTCTGGATGTGTGTTATGTCCTGTGTGTGAATCTAGTCTGGCTCACTGAGGCCAGCATGAACTATTTCCTGACTGATTGCATGTCTTCTGGTTAATTCTAACAGTTGCAGGCTGGAAATCATCTTAGTTTTACTATTTTTGTACCAAAGAGCTGCTACAAAACACTTTGCTTCCTCCCCTAAATCATTTTGATAAGTCTGAGTGTAATGCAGACTGAAAAAAGGCATGACTAGTTCATTTGCTGCATCCATCTCCTAACTTCCATGTATATTACTCTTTCAAGTTCTTTAAATATCAGTATTCTCAGTTTTAGGTGTGCACTGGTTTTCCCTTACTCCCTGCAAAACCCAAGAAATTAATAGATACACATTTATTCAAACATAACAGACCTCACAAACTCAGTCATATTTTGGCCATTCACCTATGTCTTCTGTTTGCTTCAGATTTGTATTATATTTTTATTTTATTTATTTGTGGTTCAAACCAGAAACTTCTCAAGGCATGAATTCAAGTCTTGTAACAAACTATAAAATGCCTAGGCAATTCTGCAGTGCTGCAGCCATAATGTTTTAAATTCACTTAATTATAATAACTAACCAAATCTCTCATAACATTCTCTTTGAATGAAGCACAAGGGAGGTAGTGTCTCTCAGGAGGTGATCGTAGAATATTCTGCTTATTTAAAAGGAAGTTGTTTGCAGTCTTTCTCCTAAGACCTATAAATACAAAAAGAATATAGGCTATAAGGAAAAATTATGTTTGGAGTAGCATACTTCATTGTTCTTTTTAATGCTGCCTTCTAAGAAATAACTGGTTTATATTTTCAAAAACCTCAGTGTCTGAGGAACGCCATTACATGTGATATATTAACTTTAATACAAGAAAATTGTGGGTTCTGATATAATACAGTCATTAGGTGATATTCAAATAGCACTGCTTAAGAGCTCAAAGACTTCAAAGTCAATGCCAATCATTTGATCGTGGAGTGAACTTAGCTGATAAACTGTTGTGTACTTCATCTGTGGAAAGCAGTACAGGTTGCTGGCACTACTGATTTTAATGCTGAAAAGCAGAAAGATAATCTCTCAGGGGAGCTTGCCCTTCTAAATATCAACTTGAGCATTAAAATTATACCTTTATTTAATATTAGTTTTGAAGGGAAATGGAAAGTGGCATTTATTCCTGTTTGAAACAAGGTACCATGTCATAGGTGGTACTGTATTCAACAACAGCGTTCTAAGCCTATGAAGGGTTTCACAGACACAGTAAATTTCAAATCAAAGTCAACAGCTATGAGTTTATTTCGACATACAACAGTTTATGTGTGTGGAATGGTAACTGGTACTTCTGAGGCAGAGATGTTAATAGCAAACTGGTGCAATAAGATGTTTAGAATCTAAGGCAAAGAGACAAGAAAATAATGTATGCTGTGTTCAGTATGAAGGAAGGAAGGAGACATTATAATCGTGTGTTATTATATATTGTTGGGGTTCTAGAAAAAAGGGAAAGAGGCATATTTGGAAATATTTACTCCAGTAATTGAGGAAAAGGTTCAACTAGTTTTGCATTACACACAGGCAGCACTCATAGTCTAGCTATTCTTGAGGCATGTTGATTCTCACAGAAGATGTTTTTGATGGTGATCTTAGTCACAAAAGTGAACTGCTTGAATTACAGAAGGCTCTGGGATGATTTCTTTGAAGATTGATCATCTTGTGGTGCTAGCTGTAACTTTTGAATTGCTTTTGCTATAGGTGCTAGGGTAGGATAGGATGTGGCATTCAGGGTGTCCAGTCACTAACAGTGTCTTACAGTAAATTCCTGTGTGTTATTCAGGTGGTTATTACAAAAATACTATTCAGGTTCCCTATAGGTGTGCTTTAGACAGATCAGTGTAGCACTTTGAGGACTGGAAGTACTTGATATTGATTGTGTGTTATTTGCATAAAGCTACATAATTTTCGCTTTTAAGATTATGGTGTAGGGTGGCAAAACTGCAAATGGCATCTGAATTTAACATGTTTTT
The DNA here is from genome assembly GCF_000696875.1 of Nestor notabilis. NCBI lineage: Eukaryota > Metazoa > Chordata > Aves > Psittaciformes > Psittacidae > Nestor > Nestor notabilis. The sequence continues at coordinate 136,139 of NW_009910550.1, forward strand.
CAACTCTAAATGTTAGTTTGTAAAGCCAGAGGTTAAGTACAGGTACTTTTATTCCTGTTTTGTAGTAGCTTTTATCAGTGCTGATTTCTCAGACAGTGAATGCTGCAAAGTGCTTTTTAATTGGAAGATGATGTTATGTTCTAGATTGATCATGGTAACATGATTTGTACTTCTCTGCTTTCACAGAGCAATTCCTATGAAGGATTAAGCATCTCCAACAAGTTGTTAGACCTGCAGAGTTTAGGATATTCCTTACCCCTATGTAATAATCCAATTAGTCCATCCATAGCAATGATAGATAAATGAATAGCTGTATTCTGTGTGCCCTGCTCCTGCTGTGCTGTAGGATGCAGTTTTGCAGCTTCATGTGTAGACAGAGCATGTGTGTTTTTAAAAGCATCCCTAATATTTGTTTCCTTAGTTCCATGATTTTCCTAAGCACATTAAGAAAATCTGCTTTCACAGACTAGATTTTTAGGAGAAAGCTATTCCCAGACTATACATATAACCTCATAATTTGATTACATGTGGTGAATAAAGCAAACCACACATGGATCGGGAGGGACAAGTTGCTGTGAAACCAGTGTCTAAAATGACTCTGAGCAGTTTCCCACGTCCAGAAATTAAACAGCTCACCAGCTTGTTCAGTTATGTGTTAAAGCATTAAGTCATGGTAGTAGGCACCTTAATAAACAGTGCCAGATGTTGCCTGTGGAATAGCAAGGGCATGTAAGAAGAAGAAAGTAGGGCTAAATGGCACAGTCGGAGCCCAGGGGTGAGCTGTTTCACTTTGAGGCTGCTATCTTCATGCACATGGAGAACTCGATCTCACTACTGAAGGAGTGAAAGTTCAGCCCTCTACAATTATAAAGTGATGATAATTTTGTATTATCTAACTTTCAGAATGTTGTAGCCTTCTGAATGAAGCTTTTTTATTATGTTTTAGCAGATTTACTATAGATGGTGGTAGTGTTAAGGGATTAAAAATGTTTCACTAATAAAAGAAATAAAAAATTTGGGGATGAGATACTGTATCATAATGAACAATGAGAAACAAAAAACTTCTCATCTGTGTTTTAAATTACAGTGTTGCATCTTAGAAACAAAATTAAGACAATACTGCAATATTTTTATAGTAATTAGAATCCTGTCAAATTTTCACATCAACTGGAAAGTGCTAGAACCAGGTTTCTCAGAGTGAGCACAAGAAAACTGAAGTGTTTTTTTGCTGAAGTCAGTCCTGAGACACAATCATGACAGTTGAAAGACTGGGAAGCGAAGCTGACTGACTCCCTAATGCCAGAAGAGGTGTGTGAGCTAGTGTCTGGTCCCCACAACACACAGTGCTCTTGGAAATGGAAATGGAACCTGTGCTTGGGTCTCTGGACACAAGGAGGTTTCAGGGTGGTGCAGCTGCTCTCACTGCTTTCTCTGGGGAAATTAGGAACACTGCCATTTTTTTACTTCATAGTCCTTAAATACTAAGGGCATCAAAAGCCTAAGTAAGCACTGACCACATGAACTCAGTCTTGCTTTGTGTGCAGCAATGTGTCTAGAATCCCCTGGTATTTTTAAGACTAAAAAAACACATCTGAATACAATGGTTTTGTTCCTAGTAGCAATGTACTTGAGAGATTTTGCCTTCTCTTATTTATTTGTTCTGTGTTTAACTAGTCCCTAGGAATAGTTTAATGATTCTTGGTCTTGGAGTTTTCCATGGAAGCATCCATTAATAAATCCATTGATTTGTTCATTTATTTGTTTAAGATCATGGGCTTGGAAGTACCAAACCTCAGTGTACTGAGAGTATCTTTTCATTAATAAAAACAACTCTGCTAGCACTCTAATCAAATTCTGAATGTGAATATTCTCAAATATGCAGTATATATTTCAATTTTTCAAACTGACTATTCAAGCCATGAAACAGCAGCACAAGCTATTGCAGACAAGTTTCACATACAAAATCACATTTGTTGGGGTTTAAGGACCAAATCTAGCAAATACTTCAGAGTCTAACTAGTTGCTGGTTGGTGTACAAGTGCTCTAAAGCCTTGCAGAACTTGCAAAATACTAACAACATGGCTTCTTGCCTGGAGGTTCAGAACTTTTTATGTATTGATTTGATTTCAAAACCATATAATGGCTTCATCATAAATCCAGGAAGTAATATGATAAAGTAATGATTATATTTGCAAATCGATAATTTTCAGTGACAGCATCTCTTTGTTCTGTTAAAAAAAATCAATTATTTTCAGGATGGGTGTAATAAATTTCTTATAAAATATTGAAAATAATAATTAATTATGGTAATCACTATAAAACTTATCCAATTACATAGAAGAAGTTACGGTAATGAGTTCTGGGCTTGAACCATAAATAATCTTTCCATATCAGGGTAAAAAAGCCCATAAATATAACCTTTTTATTCCATAGTCTTAAAAGAGGTTTATTAAGATATAAGAAATTCTGGTACATAATCTGACAAAATTCAGAACTGGAAAAGCATTCTGTATAGGTATCTCTGATTTCTTCATGTTCTCACTATTTTCTGTGAGAGATTTAATAATCTTTTCTTACGTTGATCCCTGTAAGTTTACAGCACATTGGGTTTTTTTTATACCTGCTTTTGTGCAGGTAATTCTAGGCTCCCTAAGTTGCACCCACCATATCAAGTTTCCAGAATAACATTTTCTTCCCCTACTTGCACAGATGGAATGCCATGCAGGCATGTGCTGAGGAACAAGCAGGTATGCGCGTTCATTACCAGCACGTTGCACCTCTTTTAGAGGTATGTTACACCAGTTAGTTCCTGGCCGTAGTAGGAAAACGTTTGCACTATAAACTGCAAGAAATTGAACTTAGAATTGATCTTTATTAATGTCATTATACTGCAATTCCTTCTATGTGCTGTTTTTTGGGAGTGTATACCTGTCTTGAACAACTTGAGCAACATGGTGGGAGAACATAAAGTAGACCCTACTAAGCTGTATGCTGCATTTACCAAATTTGAACAAACCCACTGCTGAAAAGTCTGACACATTTGTATTATCTCAGGCACACAATGGACTGTGTTTTTTAAGTGTATCTGTTCAACAGAGGTCTTAATTTTCACCATCACTTTTAAAAACAAGCTAGGGTAACCAGAGGACAGAGAAGGGGAGCTGGTCATAGTCATACTCATGCGGTTTCTACACATTGTCAACGTATGGCTTCTTCGTTATGGGTCAGCAGAAAAGCCAGCCTGTGTCTGGTATAGCTCTCTTAAATGTAGAAGTGGGCGTTTTTATTCTTTTTTCTTTATGGTGCCACAGAGCAATTTGGTATTTCACATAGACCTGAGGGTAGGAAAATACCAGTAATTACAGTTCTGAGTGGCTATCATGTAAGCGAAGTACAGAAACAGGTAGAGAAAATAATTCCTGAAGCTTACTCTTTTGAGGCTTCTCTTCATATGACTTGTAAAATTTGTAATTATTTCAAGTTTCAATATTTCCACCCTTGTTTTTACTAGCAACGGAAGACGCTTTAAAAAAAAAAAAAAACAACAACAACAAAAGTTTGTTAAATACTTAGACACTTAAAAGATTGTTCAAACACAGTTAGCATTTAGTTTTGGTTCCAGAAGTTCCCTTCCATTTTGCTAATAGAATTTGGCATCTATAAGCATTTGACAGCTAACAGGAAGCTCCTTAACCATAATATTTTGTTTGTACAAATGCGTGATTTTAAAATGAAAACCACCACTGCCAACTGTTTAGGGCAGCTTTCAGAGACCCAGCAAAAGGTTACTTACCTGTTGCCTTGGTGGGTTGTTGCTCTTACTGTGAAGATATTCACAGCAGTTTAAAGTGCTGAAAGCTGATTTTATTTCATTGATGCACTAGTTGCATGAACAATCTAGTACTCCTTAGGTCCCCCGATGGTCCACCTGATAGTTTCTTTCATTCCTGTTGGTTTCTTTGCAGTATTATAAGGCATAACCGTTTTGAGCAGGAGATTTTTCAGATGTTCTGTGGGTCATGGTACAGTGAACGAATGCCTTTACTCAGCAATTTTGTATATATTCTAATTTTCTGTGTCTTAGAGAGGAAGGTAAAAGCTTATCCATCAAGCTATTGATTGGCCCACAGTGGTCCTGTTCAGATATTTTGTTAGGTCCCAGAAGCAATTATTTCCCTGTTTACTAGTGGTTTGTATTTAAAACAGAAGGAGTCTAGACAGTATCACATTTAAAAAAAAATAAAGTGAGGCTATAGGGTGTACATGAATGGCTGCTGCTTTTGGACTACTGTACGCTTGGAAGACAGTGTTCGCCAAGTATTTTGAAACTGAGCTTACTGGCATGCGCTACCACTTTAACTAAGATGTTTGTTGGATTGGATTATGCTTCTTGACCTCCTGCTAAAATGCAAAGATGTGTTATAGCCATGGAGTACCAAAATTAGCCTACAGAAGTTAATGATGCTTTAGCTAGATTGTTTATCCTTTTATTCAGCTAATCCTCTGTCCTGCTTTTCCTGTCACCCTTTTAATTATGAGACCAATGAAAACAGAGGAAGGTGTTGGTTGGGTTTTTTTGTTTGTTTGTTTTGGTTTTTTGTTTATTTGTTCATTTGTTTTTATCATGAGCTTTGAGACAGATAAAAGACCAAGGCAGAAATATTTTGTTGGTAAAGGTTGCTTCCAGAGTTGTTAGCATTCCACAGAAAAGCAGAAATTGAAGTATGTGGCACAGCCTTGTAGTGTGATGTCTCAAATCAGACTCATGGTTTCACTCGTTTTTTGTACTGAACATTGCTTACTTGCTTTGGCAGCATTCCATATGGTTAATATATGAGCCAATTCGCAGATCTTTCTTCCTCTATTACTTTTTCTTTGCTAGGAATAATGTGCCTGCACATCCTTAGTACTTGGCACAATTCTGTTCTTCTTTTAATCCTAGACAAGAAAACCAAGCTGAAATCACAATTAGATATTAATAGCCTTGAATACTGGGCATGGTAAAGTGATTCATTAGTCTTATCTTGGAAAATTGAGATGTTTATTCATTAGTCACAACTTCATGAATGAATTGTTTAAAGAGAAATTAACCTTTTTTATTATTTTGGGGAGTACTTGTTTGACATTCTTTCCTCTTGATTTAAATCCAGCTCTTCTAAGTACAAGCGAAAGTACAAGAGAAACTTGGAAGTCTTTCATAAGAGCAACTAGTTGCACTAAAATCAACTACATCTTTTGTGTGTGTATTCTTAGTAATTTATAAAGAGAATGCAGAGTATTTTCACGTGTGCTCCCAACAGTTGAACCCAATTATATTACAGTAGAATCTGATTATACTGTAACATAAGAGTTCTTAATTCTTTGGCTAAAATACACATACAGAAAATTAGTCGTATCAAGAATCCTGTTTACAGTGTTGGTGTGAGAGCCTTATGTTACTTGAAGTCACAGATTGATTTAGCAGTAGGTATTTGTCAGGTTAGCCCCACCCTGAATACAACTCAACCTGATTGTTACAGGGAATCTGAGGACGTAATTTCTCCAATTCTGGACTGCTTTCTGCACTGTTTTTCTAAATAAGAGTATATGTATGTCAGCTTGCCCTTTGATATCCCCAATAGCAAGTACCTGTGATAGTGACTTCCCCTTTTTCCGTCTTCCTTTTCCCTTTCTCCTTTTTATTTTTCTTTTTTTTTTTTTTTTTTTCCTTCCCCCCCCCCCACCCTTGCTCTATACAAACACCCACTATTCTTTACAGGCAACTAAGGGCTGTGCAAAAATAGTCCTCCAGTCAGAATTTTTATCACATCATCCACAAATAGTCAACCTTCATGTCACATTTTCTCCTACTTGTTCGTTGCCTTCAGACTGCCTTGATCTGGCTTATGTTGTCACTGAGTTGGGTTTAACATGTTACAAGATCAGCTTTCCTCAGTCCCTTGCCTACCAGTTATTTGTTTGAGTGGCTTCAAGGCCTCCAACTGATGGTGCAGGGCATATTTGTGACTTGTGCTGCATGAAGAACCATCCAATTTGTTTGTTTATTTGATTATCCTAAGTGGATAGTTCACCCTTAGAAATTTTTTTCATGTCCCATCATAATATCTTTTCCAGGATGAAGTGCCCTTGTTATTTGGTTGTTCCTCACACAGTAAACTTTTCCATATTTTGATAGTCCTTGTTACACACCTTTGGATTTTCTCAATTTCTTAAAATTTCCAGTGTATCTTTTGTTGAGCACTGCTGAATGTTGAACTGATGTTCCATAGAACTACAGATCATAATCCAGAGATGATTTTACTTTGCCACTTTGTGCCCGTCCACTCAACCTTGTAATGTCGTGCAATTCTTAAGTCAGCCTTTGCTCTCAAATACAAATAACAAGGTACCATCAACAAACCGTCAGCCAGCTGACTCCTCTCAAGCAGAAAACATTTATTCTGATGTACACCAATTCTAGACTTTCTGCTATTTCTAATCACTTCCATATTACAGACATCAACATCTGTGAATCCCCAAATCTGTCGCATCTTTTCACCATTTAAGTTACATTTATCATCCCTGAGGTCCTTGAGGATCGTTAGGCAAACAGTTTGGTCCTACATCTGATATTTTCCCTCTTCTTCTGCATAATATGTTCATAATATGTCCATCTTTTCTTTAATTTTAGACTCCAACTTACTGGACTATTTATCTGTTCAGGTTTCTTTTGTTGTTGTTTGGATTTGGGGACAGGGGAGAAGGGGTCAAAACAGAAAACCTGTTCCTGGTGTGTCACAAGTCCTTACTGAATAGTCATAGTGTTGTCTGATTCCTCCTCCCCTCACTCCACTAAAATAGGTTATTCGTGTTGGAAGGAGTTTCATGGTTAGATTCTGCTGGAGAATTGTGTAGTCCTGTCTTAGGAGAGACAGTGCTGTATTAGTTATTCTGAATACTTCAGAAGTTAAAACTGTCAGCAGATTTTATTGATCGCATATGATATGAAAAATTCACTGAGCATACTTTTTTAATGAGGTTTTGTGTCTTCTAGAGGCCTTTAAAACTGTATGTAATGTATTACTATCAGAGTTTATAGACCTGATGCTGCAGTTCTGGGTTCCTTGCATATTACGTTTTGATAGGTTGTAGGTGTTGAAACATCTTCCCTAATACAGAAAATGGTGCATTCAAATTTTATCTTTGCTGGTGCTAAATAAAACAACCTGAACAATGTTTTCACAGTGAAAATTCAGTGTCAAGCCTTTGCCTTTATTTGGATAGCTTTGTTGAACATTTTCTGTAATATGTAACATGTTGTAAACAGTCTGTTTGTACTAAGTATGTATATGAATTGCTTTTTACTTAACAAAAAAACAAATACAATGGTTTGGAAGAGACCTTAGGGCTCATCTGGTTCCAACACCCCTGCAATGGGCAGGGACACCTCCCACTAGACCAGGTTGCTCAAAGAAAGGATTTATTCCCAGTATCTAAATCCTTCCTCTGCAGCTTAAAGCCATTCCCCTGTGTCCTGTCACTACATGCCCTTGTAAAAAATCCCTCTCCAGATTTCTTGTAGGCCCCCTTTAGCTATTGGAAGGCTGCCCTAAGGTCTCTAGGCTGAACAAGCCCAACTCTCAGCCTGTCTTCATAGGAAAGGTGCTCCAGCCCTCCAATCATCTTTGTGGCCCTCCTCTGGCTTTGCTTCAACATGTCCACATCCTTCTTATTTTGGGGGTCTCAGAGCTGAACGCAGTACTGCATGTGATAAATTCATTTCAGTTTGTTTTAGAACGCAAGAAACTTGCAGTTAATTTTCAGTCCTATCTTATAAAGGGCTATTTTATTCTAGTAGGAATAAAATAAATGTGTAGAATGTAATTCAAAAGCAAGTAGTGTAAAGCATTTCCTGTAACCTTGATTCTCTGCCTATTGCTGTGCAAAAAATTATCTGAAGCAAGCTACAAAAACATAAAAGAGAAAACAAGTGGTCTGGTAGGCTAAAAATATTATTTTTAAATATTTTTATTTTAATATGTTCTCATGATTATTAAAGTAAGATTTAAAAGTTTTTATAAAATGTTTTGAAATTTATCTTTTAGCAAAATGAAATGGTTTGCAGAATGTGTTATGGCTTGATAACATGTAGCCCTTTCTGCTGAACTAAAAATTTTCTTAACTTTCAAACCCACATTTAAGCTACTTTTTTTACTCAATAAATCATCAAGGATAGTTGTATCACAGAGAAATGGTCTCTCTATGCTCATGTCTAACCAGGCATTCATGTCAGAAAAAACATCTTTGCTAAACAGCTGCATAAACATTTGGGATACTGTTCTTACCAGAGGAATTGACCAAGTGTACATGTTTTTAAAACATACCATTATGCTTGGATTGATAGGCTGGGAAGAGAATTTTGAATACCATATAATACACAATCGGCTGTCACAGCATGTGAGCCACTTACTTGTTTACCAAAGCACCATCTAAATGAAAAGGTATTTTGTTACAAATGATAGGAAATTTGTTACAAATGATAAGGATGTAATTTGTTACAAATGATAAGGAAAGTACTCTTTTCAAACTAACCTATAAGCTAGACAAGAATTACAAGCTGTTGAGTATTCCCCGGATATTTGTTTGAGAAGATACTAGTAGGAGTTGTGCTACTTACTATTTCTGTAACTCTTTTTTTTTTTTTTTTTTAACATAGTATTGGGGAAAAAATAATTTTGAAAATCATTTTTTCTACAGTTTCTTTTATGATTTGCATTTCCAATTTTGTCTTTAAAGTGGAGCAAATTCTTTCTTTCTGTTTGCCCAGTAATTAAGTTTGAAAATATTTTCTCCTTTTCAGATGTGAGTTTGTGCTGCTGAAATTCCTTGAATCAATAAATGCTGCTGCTTAACCATCTTGTCTTAAGAGAGCCTGGGCACACCTTGCCATTTTCCTACCATCTTACTGTCCTAGTCTCATCTGGGAATCAATCAAACAAATTCTTGAGTCCATTAAATCTATTTGTGTTTGTTACTTGGTGGGAAAACTAATATAAAATGGCAGATCTGGCTGGCTCAGGGTTGCTGTTGAAGGAAGGAGAGCAGCCAATTAACCAGTAGTTTCTGAACAGAGCTGGACAAATAATTCCCAAAGAAACCCAGAAGTACACAAAGCTCCCCTGAAATTTAGTTCAGCAAAGTTGAAAGGCACACTAATGGCCCAGTTTTTAATGAAGGCAGGCCATGAACACCTGAAATTAGACAATGCCCTGGCTATATTTCAGATCATGGCAGATGGTGCCAGAACTTTGAAGCTTTCTGGATGCAGCTTAGGCAATTCTGGATAAGAGACAAAACCTTAAAAATTATTTGAAAACTAGACAAATTTGGGGAAACTTAGTACAGGAGTTTTCCAACTTCATTATATCTCTGCACATACATCTGAGTGGAAAATTAGTCTAGGCCTATCCCGCCATCCTTTGTCGTTTGGAGACATTCCTACTAGACTTCAAACTCTGCATTTTGAACTCCTCTCTGTTTTCGAGTAAATCGTAATTTTCTATCATTTGACAGCTGCTGTGGCTTCACTTCATAGAAGTTAACCATAGAAACCCTAACAAAAGTCTTCAAAATGTGACTAGGCTTTTAGGCTTCTAGTATTTGGCCTTTTTGTGACTTTAGGTGTGAGAATGATACAAGATTGATTCACATGATTGTTTTGTCTCTGACACAATGCACAAACAGTTGTTTTGCTACTGGTGGAAGTTTCCTTCTTCAGGTGTCTAGCCTTAGGATTGTCTGTATCACATGCTAACATAGCTCTAAATCAGCTTTCTCACCAAAGTTATTCTTGGTCTAATTTGCTACCCTCTTATCAGCTTTGCATCAGGGTTAAAATGGTATTTATGGCTGTGGGCTACTGATCCAAATATCCTGGAATCTATACCATCTCTAAGAAAAGAAGCTACAACTACAGGTATTTTCTCCTTAATCCCTGGTACTCTTGATAGGTTAGCGATGCTCACAGATGTTTTGGATCTCAGGTGAGATAAGGGATACTTGTATCCTTCTCATGGACATGAGAAGAAATGCATTTTATCCTTCTACCTACAACAAGTCTAAACACCTAATCAGTCCTGCTATCTCTGTGGGAAATTCAGAATTTCTTGCTCTTACAAGTGGAGTTCCATATTGCAAACAGACATCCGTGGGGCTCTCTGATATATAAAACAAGTAAGGGAGAGTGGGGGGAAAGAAGGAAAAAAGAAAAATGAAAAGAAAAAAGGATAATAAAAAATTGCCTCCTAACATTGCAAATACAGTTGACATTTTTCTCTATAAGTGAAAAACCAGCTGAAGAGAGAAAGTCTTGCTTGGAGTAGAAAAACTAGAAAAATGCTCAAAAAGAATTATTCCTTCTCATTGAATAAATACTTTTTCATGACAAAACTGTCATTTCAGAAGATTAGATTGCTTCTCCTATGAGTTTTTTGCTTGATATAAATGCACAATTTCATTTTTCTCACCAGGAGATATAGAGAGATTATTGTAGATGTATAATTGGATATAGTAAAAACTTGTTTTAAAGATTGCATATGAGTTAAAAAAAAAAAAAGAAGATACAGAAGAAACACTAACTAAAGATGCTACCATAATGTTCTCTCAATTATGCATTCATCACCCTTGGCACTTGAATATGTCAAACTTAAGTCAGAAATAAATATAAAT
>NW_009910551.1:0-5278 GCF_000696875.1 Nestor notabilis
GTCCTACATGAACAAAGGATGATTAATGACTTAGATACTAGTTCCACATGAGATTTAAACACTTCATTTCACTTTTTTTTTATAATACAAATTTGATATTTTTTATTATTTGTTTCACAAAAAAAATCCAAAGCACTATGTTTTGTAGTCAATTAAATATGTTTTTTTAATAATGTCAAATTGTTATGTTTACCTTGGTTAAGAAAATCCTAATATATGTAAATCTTATGTGTGTGTAATACATACTCAGACATAGTAAGAATTGACTCAGCATTCCTAAGAATCATAGAATCATAGAATCATAGAATAGTTAGGGTTGGAAAGGACCTTAAGATCATCTAGTTCCAACTCCCCTTCCATGAGGAGGGACACCACACGCTAAACTGTCGCCCAAGGCTCTGTCCAATCTGGCCTTGAACACTGCCAGGGTTGGAGCATTCACAACTTCCTTGGGACTGTTCTTAGGTAATATTTCTGTACTGATAAATTTGCAAAATTACTTGTAATACCAAGACTGAAATGTTATTACAACTATATTCGATCTTACTATTTTTTTCTAAAAGCTATGTCACTAAGTCTTTAATATTACTTTATCGTTGAAGTAGAGTTATACAAATATAATCTAATGAGGAAGGTAAGGCCACAGATGAAGTTGTCGTGAAACTGCCACTGTTGCAGTGCTATTTTGTCCAAACTCCTTCCCTTTCTTCCAACCCAAGCTCTTCCACACAGCTTCTCCATAAAGTACCTGATCCGCAGCCAACAAACCATCCTTGTTCAGTGTACCTACCTGATGACAAAGGCATCATGCACATTCTGCTTAGTCACCTAAAACTAAAGTGAAACCTATTTGCAGCCCAGAACTTTATATTTACTTGCTGTTGTTCCATATGTGCTCCTAAATGTGTGACCGTAACACACAGACATATTTTTCCTCTGGGGAAAATATTTACATAAAAGAGGATAGAGTTAAAAATACCATAAATGGAAGAAACAATGGAAAAACTATCCAGATCCAAAATCTGTGGATTCTTTTTATGGTTTTAAATGAACTTTGTATTAGACCAGTAATGGGAAAAAAAGATGCTTTACAAAGACCTTTAAGGAAAGATATTAAGCTAGCATAAAAAAATATTCCCACATTATTTGGAAACAAACTCAACTGAGTATTTATAAGTAGATCTAAAACATATATAAACTTTTTTCAGACTTGAAGCAAAGGGAATGAAATTCAGATATTTACTTTTATTACTGTTTATTACTATTCATTACACAGGTGCCTTACCGGATTTAAATGTTTACTTAAATTTCAATAAAATAAATCTGGGGAGTTGGACTCCAGATATCTTATGATTTTGTGAATTGGGGTAATAAGAGTAATGAAAATTGTGTATTTTAAAGACTTGATACAATCCTATCATAGGATCATAGAATTATATAATGGTTTGGGTTGGAAAGGACCTTAAAGCTCATACAGTTCCAACCCTCCACCACAGTCAGGGACACCTTCCATCAGAACAGGTTGCTCAAAGCCTTCTCCAGCCTGGCCTTGAACACTTCCAGGGATGGGGCATACACATCTTCTCAGGCAGCCTCATGACCCTTATGGTAAAGAACTTTATTAATATATAATCTAAATCTACCCTCTTTCAGTTTAAAACCACTATCCCTTGCCCTATCACTGCACTCCCTGATAACGAGTCCCTCCCCATCTTTCCTGTAGGCCTCTTAATCATATATTGTCAAAGCAGTCATATATTATTTTCTATAGTAACATAGTGTTTGTGTGAAGAAATTACATGGTATACAGAGAAAGATGGAGAGATCCCTGCCAGACAGAGTATTTTTTGGAGAGTACATGTGTTTTTCTAGGTAATACATTTAGACACATAACAGTGACTGAAATTGCTCATCTCATGTTTTAGGAGTCATTCTATTTGAAAATAATAATGAATCCTCACATTAGTTGTTTTGTACATCCAATAAATTGCTCACAACCCTATCTAATAAACTTGCTTTGCTGTCCTTTTGCTTCCTGCAAAAACGTTTGGAGATAGGTAAAGCACATAACAGTTTCTATTTTTAAATAGACAAGCTTTCCAGATCAGTTACAAAGAATTCTTGTCTTCAGACTTTATTAATTTAGAGCCTCGAACTCTGTGGCAGTGTATTGTAATGAAGGCAGAATTCAGCAGTCTACTTCAGTTAGTCAGGGCTGCCAAGTTTCATTCCTTTTTTTTTATTATTGTAATGTTATTGAGTATCCTGAAATATGATGGGTTTTCTAGTACATTGCATATATGTTCTTGTTTATTCTTATCTCAGTTAATGAAAGTCAAGGCAAGCGAATCAGTCACTGGTGTAAAAAACGTAAACCCAAGCCTTTTTAAAAGCAAGAAATTATGATTTAGCAGCTGAAAAATCTGTAAATGGTGTCTGTCATTTAGCTCTATGCTTGCACTATTAATGGTCTTAAAACGCTTTCACCCACTTTACCTCATACTGTTTCCAGATTGTAATTATGATTTATATCTTTTAAGGAAAGACTAATGATATGTCTGTGGTTGCTAAGAAAATGCATGCAAACTAGGTCAGTGCTGCAATATGCTGGAAGAAAAGTCCTCATTTTGTAAATGTTTTAGGTTCCAGAATATTCTGCTTCTGGTTTTGCACAAATCTACCTTAATACCGAAATGAAGTATTTGTACTGGAGTTAGTTCAATCAGGTGGTCATTTTGTTTGACAAATTGGGTCACCTTTTGGGGAATTAACAGTTTGTGACCTGCAAAGTCATGTTAGGTTTTGATATACTGCTCATTGTGAGCACTGCAATATTGGCACACATGGGCCAATACTGTAACAGTGTCACAAAGTGGCTGGAAAGCACTGATTTCATAAATCACTGAGGGTAAAATAGTTCTATCAGACTTTGATCCTGAACTGAAAAAAAGAAGTATTGCTGTAGAACTCAAGAAGAGGAAACTACATATCACAGAAACTATTTTCCATTAGTAATACAGCTTTTTGAAAAAGCTTTTTCAAATATCTTCTCACTTTGATTATCTGTATATCATATTATCTTAATTTGACTTTTTTATTTCATTAAAGTCATTTTCTGTCAGGAATTCCTGGTAATAATATTGCTAATATTCTGGTGAAAAATAAATAAATAGGCAGAGATATAAATACGGGTAATCTGTATATTAAAGACATTTCACACTCTTCAGTGATAAAAATAATTGTCTCTGTGAGAAGACAGCTGACACCATGGATTTTGATTTTCAATATGGAAGCCAATAGGCAACATCTTGACAGTTGGTTCCCAACTAAATGATTAGTAAACATCTCACATCTCAATGTCATCTGTGTTTTCACATCTATGGGACATATTATCTGGAATTGAGGTGCACATCAGTTTGTGAATAAATACTCAGCTTGGGAAAGATTTACATAATTTGATACCTGAAATTTAGTTTGAAGTAATTACAAAAATGGTATTTTTTCTGTATTTTATAGACATAGCCCTCAAGTAAAGTACCTACAGGGAGTAACATCGCATTCACTGTTTGTACTTCTCTGATAGCACAAATTACAGGAAGTAGAAATACCTTTGTTTTACATTAAGCATAGGCATTTTGAAAAAAGGCTATAATAAAAGGTTTACACATTTCAGTGTTTGAATTATAGTGGCTGCAAAGACGATGTTTCTGCTTCATCTCTTCAAATTACTCCTTGAAATGGGAATGCATTTAGGCACTTAAGGTTTGATTTATAAAACTTCTGTTTACTTTTGTGCAGGTTCTTTGTATAGTTTACTTGGTTAAAGTAGGCACTTTTAGTTTACATAAATCATATTTTTCTTTTCCTTTCCCATGGAACTCTTATGGATGCTACCTCATCATTCTCATCTCAAGAACGCACATTAAGACAAAAAGGGATTGAAGGTGTGGTAATCTTGGACTCAGTAAGCAGATAGCACTACAATATATTTCACTTAATGGAAAATAGTGGAAACATTTTATAACTGAAGTTAGAGGTGCCTGGAGGAATCTTAAGACTCACAAAAAATAAGATCCTATTGCTCTTTGACTACTCTCTCAGTAAAGAAATGTTTCCTGATATTCAGTATGAACCTCCCCTGCCTCAGCTTTGAACTAGCCCCATGCTTCCTGGATACCAAAGATACACTTCCCCTCCTCAGGAAGCTTTGGGCACAATAAGGTAGCCTTTCAGACTCCTTTTTTCCATGCTAGACAAACCCAAAGTCCATAGCTGCTCCTCACAGGACATTCTTTCCACTCTTTCACCATTTTTTTTGCCTTCCTCTGGGTGCATTCGAGGACCTTCCCATCCTTAAATTATGGGTCCCAGAACTGCACACAGTATTCAAGGTGAGGCTACACCAATGCTGAACACAGCAGAATAATCGCCTCTTTTGACCTGCAGGTCATACCGTGTTTGATCCTCCCCAGGATGCAGTTTGCCCTCTTGGCTGCCAGAGCACACTGGTGACTCATATTGAGTCTGCTGCTCAACCAACACCCCCAGATCCCTTTCTGCTTTCTCTGTCCCAGGTACAGGATCTGCATTGATCTTGTTAAATTTCACACCATTGATTATTATAATGCTCTGATCTGTCTAGATCCCTCTTCAAGGCCTCTTGTCCCTCAAGTGAGTCAACAGTACCTCCCAGTTTAGTGTCATTAGCAAACTTGATTGGTGGATGAAAAATTGGACATGAGCTGGCAGTGTACACTTGCAACCGAGAAAGTCAGTTATGTCCTGAGCGGCATAAAAAGCAGCATGGTAAACAGATTGAAGGAGGTGATTGTCCCCCTCTACTCTGCTCTCATGAGACTCCATCAGGAGTAGCACATCCAGCTCCAGGGCCTCCAGCACAAAAGTGACTTGGACCTGTTAGAACAGGCCCCCTTTTTCCTTTAGTTTCCCAGTTGACAAGGTCCCCCATAAGATAATGTTGCTGGAATAAATGTTCTCACCATTTCACTTACCCTCATCAACTAATGTGTCTGATCAGGTTTGGTTCTTATCACTGCCCTGTATGTTTTGTTTATGGCTTACTCCTTTTCTTGTTACCCCTTTTTGTTCTGAAAAAGGTCCTTGAGCAGATGTCCTTAAAGAAGCAGACACTGTGCTTCCACATACACTTATAAATATGACCAGAGAGAAAAAGTTGCATCATTTCTTTGCCACATTATGATTCTTTCCCACTTCTGTCACTCTTTACATTCTGTCGTGGTTCAAGCCCAGCCGGCAA
>NW_009910552.1:0-6950 GCF_000696875.1 Nestor notabilis
AATAAATATATATATATATTTTAAAAATTTAGAAAAATGATTAAAACATTATTCTTACTAAAAGTCATAGGTCTAGACAAAGCTGGGGGGCAGGAATCCTCTAATTTAAAGGGGAACATGTAATTCATCCTTGAGCACCTAGGACATCATTTTTTATTATTTTTAATTTGCTTGAAATAAAAGATGGGAACTGCAGGTCAGGATATCAATATCCATTGGAGAAAATTGTCAGAATCTATTCTAAACACTAATTGGTGGACAGATGGGTAAGAATGTTTTAATGACACTGCTGATATGTGTATATATATTGATGATATAATGATATTAAATATACAGAGTTTGTTGAAGAAATCACCTACAATGTGGACAGTGTATGTCTCACATATTCTGTCCAGGTTTAGGTCAAAACCCCAGTCAGTTGGTACTTTGATGAAAGGGCCTTTCAGAGTTCCAGAAGGCATAGTAAGGAAGGGTGAAATGGAAATGGAAACAGAAATGGAAATGGAAACAGAAATGGAAACAGAAACAGAAATGGAAATGGAAAAAGTGGGGAAAGAAAGAGAGGTCATCCTCATGCCACTGTACAGATCAATGTTTCTGAATATTGAACAGTGGATAAGAAAGGCAGAAAGGATATAGTAGAAAAGTTACAAGAAAGGTGATAAAGATTATCTAAGACATAAAATGGCTTCTAACAGGGACTAGATAAATGGTAAAGCACAATGAGGAACCTAATTATCAACCAGAAGATACAATAAAGCATGTGCAATCTCCTGAGAACTCTGGCTAGATGTCTTACTTTTTCCAATCAGGTGAGCACACTGCCATTAGATTATTTTATTAAGACAAGGCATTTAAGACAGGTATTGTGATTCACCACAATGCAACCTCAACCAACCACCACCAATATTTTATGTCTCCACTGTTGTTTTGGGAACTTTGTCAAGGCATTTGGGTTAGCACTCATCACCTCATTGTCTGAATCCCTGTAATCTAATAACTGTAATTGAAAAAGTATCTTAAAATGAGTAATTTCTTTTTGGTTTTGCTCTAACTTTACTCACAGAAGGCTCTCAGCAGCTATGGTATTTTTGTAGATTTGTTATCCAAAATTACTTGATGAGAAGCTCAACATGAGCTGGCAACGTGTGCTTGCAGACCAAATGCTGGGCTGCATCAAAAGGAGCATGACCAGAAGTCTGAGGGAGGTGATTCTCTCTTTCTACTCCACTTCTGTGAGACCACACTGGAGTATTTCATTCAGGTCTGGGGCCCCCAATGTAAGAAGGATGTGGACCTGTTGGACTGAGTCCGGAGGAGGCCTGCTCATGGCAGGGTGGTTGGAACTAGGTGATCTTAAGGTCCTTTCCAACCCTAACTATTCTATGATTCTATGATTCTATGATCAGAGGGCTGGATGAGAGGGGTGGATCAGAGGGCTGCACCTCCCCTATGAAGGCAGGCTGAGAGAGTTGGGTTTGTTCAGCCTGGAGAAGAGAAGGCTCGAGGGAGACCTTAGATAAGCCTTCCGTACCTAAAGGCGGTCTACAGGAAATCTAGAGAGGGCTTGTAGTGACAGGACAAGGTGTAAAGGCCCTAAACTAAAAGAGTGTAGATTTAGACTAGATATTAGAAAAAAATTCTTCACTATGAAGGCAGTGAAACACTGGCACAGGCTGCCCAGAGGAGTTGTGTCTGCCCCATCCCTGACAGTGTTCAAGGCCAGGCTGGACAGGGCTTTGAGCAAGCTGGTCTAGTGGGAGATGTCCCTGCTTATGCCAGGAGGGTTGGAAACAGATGAGCTTTAAGGTCCCTTCTAACCCACACCATTATATGATTTATTATATATATGCATTCAAAATCCCTGCTGCATTGGCTAGTGGGCTCAATTACATCTTTCTCTGGATGAGCGTGACTTCTATAATGAGGTTTCCAAAGCAAGCTCCCTTAGATGAATTCCAAGACTATTGTACACATGAATGGATTCACATGACAACATGAATGTACTCACATGAATGTTGAGAAACCAAACTCAACCAAAAGTTCAAATCAAGTCAAAACTGCAATGCATGGCATGGAAAGAGGGGTGTACAGAATCAAAATTTTTGTATGGGATCAACATTTAGGTGCGTGTCTGAGATGTTACTAAAGTCTTTGCAAAAGCTCATGGCTGATTGCATAAATCAGCTCCAGAAAACCCTGGAGATCTTTAGATTTATGATATTGATCGAGTTGTGTCAGCTTTGTTCTGACACTTGCTAATGGCTATAAAGAAAATTTTGGCTTTCTTTTCTTTCAAGGACACTCTGCCTCCTTTCCTATGCCTCATCCTTTTCCCCCCACTTTTAGTATTTCATGTAACAAATCACTCACTCTGTAGTCAGTCTCCTTAGAGCTCTACAGAAGGAAAAATTCCTCTCATAAGATGTGAGGCTTCTACCCAACATTCTTCCTCCAAAACAGCCTCAACAAATGGTTTTCCACCTCACCAGTGGAAAATCCTTGGGGTTGGCAGGAAACTGTTCTTTTGCAAGTAACAGGTGACAAGACACTGCTAACTTTTACAAATGGATTCAGGCTGTCACCTCAATTCCTCTTTCTGAGTTGGGTGATGGTGAACAATTCTAATGTGGTAAAAAAACCCAGAGATTGGAAAAAATCTACATTCTTGAAGTTTAAGCCTTTAAATCCAATAAAAAACTGTAGGATAAAATATAGAGAAGTAGAGAGGGTGGAACAGCTGAGTGAAATATACACCCAAGAACAGTTATTTCATAAAGCCATTCTCCTACCATGGGTTGAGGCTGCAGCACTTAGGAGAAGACATGGGGGCTGAAGTGGCCGGACAGCTTATTTTCTCTAGCAACACGTATCCTTCTTATAGCCCTCATACTTTCCTTTAGGGCAATAACCTGGAGATATCTAGTAGTTTGTATGTCACTGGATGGGTGTCTTCCTCTTGCCTCTGAACACTGAGCAGGGGGTTTTATTCTTGACACAGGGAGAGCCTTTAAGATGGAACTACAGACCAGTCAGTCCCACCTCTATGCCTGGCAAGATCAAAGAGCAGATTCTTATGGAAACCATGCTAAGGCACATGAAAAATGGTAAGATGATTGATGATAGCCATCACTGGAGGTATCCCTGCCCATGGCAGGAGGGCTGGAACTAGATGATCTTAAGGTGCTTTCCAACCCAAACCATTCTATGATTCTATGACAAGTGCTGGCATGTCAGTGCAAGAACATCAGGGTTTTAATCATAATGTTATATATCAAAACAGATTTGTGAGCTCCAGCAACTAATTTGAATAGACACAATATTGCGTGAAATATACCCTGTTGAGACTTCCGCAGTGGTGTGCTGCTATTACTTTTTCCAACCGCAACAGCATCAAGAGCTCAAGTCTCAAATAATCCAGATTATACCATATACTAAATCTTGGGCAAAATCAAGAAAGTTTAACTAACATGATAATCACTTGGTTACTAACTAGGCTCTCGTACAGGACATGAGTAAAACTACATTAAGACGGAATGATACAAGAGCATGGAAGTAGGGATCAATGCTTAACTTGTGCAGTAGTGCCACGCATGTGTCACAGCTGTCAGGATGAAATTACATGGAGGCAGCAACTATGCAAACATGAAACAACAGAGGATGGGCATATACTCCATTTACAAAAGCAAAGAGTCACACCATGAAAACAAAAAAATGCATCGTCTTATAAATGGAATGAATAACCCAGGAAAAATGTAGAGGTAAAGCTCTGATATGGTTAATTCCTGCAGTTCCTGCAGTGAACAATAGCATTGTCAATCTCAGATACTCATTAAAGAACACCATAGAAAATACTTTTCTGACAATATCTGGCAAATCGTATCTGACAACACTGGCTATTTCACTTATTTTTAGTCTTAATCTGTCTTTGTTCTTTCACTTATGCAAGAAGCAACATTGGTACTTTCTGCTCTATAGAATGCTGGGCTTTTAAAAGGGCACTCCATGTACCATTTTAATTTGTGTTACTGGATTTAGCATTGTAGTTGTGCTTTACAGGAGCTGAAACAAGAAACATGTTCAATGGTGGTAAAGAACCACATTATGTAGTGAAAGTTGCCAAAATTTTTACATTAACAAACCCTAACAGAATCCTTTGTTTCCTATTTATTTTAATTTGAGAATGAGTGATTTAATGGGAAGCATTTCTCTCTTACCAGTTCCAGTATCTCATCTCACTGCGTACATTTAAATCACCAGTAAGATAAAAACAGGACAGATGAAAAAAGGGAAGTGAATGGAGAAGCTGGGAGTAGGAAAATCAAGGCTTAAGTCCAATCTGAGCTATTTGTGAATTACGTTCACAGATGTTTCAACATAAAACTCCTACTGATTTAAGGACAAGTATCAGCATTTCTTTAGCTGGTGCAGTACTTTAATTTTATATCTCTTTGACTACCTCACAGTGCTATGATATGTCTGTAATAAAAGTGAAATCTTTAATATCCTTATCTGCCTGCAAGAGCACTATAATTTCCTAGTTCTTTCACAGTGCTCAAAAATAAAACTCTTTCCTGCTCATTAAAGCAGCGCTAATAAAGAATGGGTACTGTTTATCAATGTCTCCTGCTGGTTACCATGCACAAGTGATATTATTTATCTGCAAGATGTCTGCCTTGCTCACAAGAATGTTACTTATGTGTGAAATGGCTGACAAAGGCTGTAGGCTCAGAAGTGGCATTTGCTGCCTTGGAGCACGTTTTGCAGAATATGCATGCTGAGAAATGCTTCCTGCATTTCCAACTTCCATAATTCTGGGCTGAGCAGTAGTTTCTCTCTCCTTAAAATGAGATATGTGTCACTGATGGAGACACTTGCCTTTGTTCCTTTAAACACTGAATTAAGGTCATGATCTTAAAAAAAGGTATTAATAAAGTAACTACATAGTAGAGATGTGAGCTTAAATAATGCAGTGACTTTGTAGCTGGAAATCAGTTTTGCACTCAGCACTAGCAGCCACAGATTCAATGGGGGAAAAAGCAGTATGAAAGTTAAAGAAATCTTCAGAGCATGTAACTTCAATTGTAATATTAAAGGGAGATGGAGCAGGCAACACTACAGAGAGTGAGAGCTTAGCTCTTCCTCCTTTGTCTCTACCCTCTGCTTGCTTCTGGTGCTAAATAATCCTCACTCTGGTAGATGTAATATATTGGAGTAAAAAAGGTCAGTTTAGCTTTAAAGCCCACAGCAGATACCATATGAAATGATCTGGTGGGAGTGTGCCGCTGTGCACCAGATGTGAAAAGGGATCCGGAACATTATTTAGTTCACGGTAAAAAGTGTAGCTACTTACATAAGAAGCAACTCTTTAGAATCACAGAAAAAAATCCTGAAAAAAGTGTGCTGAGGTTCAGACATCTGAGGGAATGGCATATAAAAGGAAACATGAACAGGAATTTTAAAAGAACAGCATTAATTAATTGGGTAAGAGACATTTTCTAGTCTCAGACAATCAAATGGACTTCATTTTGTGCCTGTGCTTCAAATTACCTGAGAGACTTATCTCCTGAAGACAGACCTAATCAGAACAAATGGCAAAAGCTCTTGGGGTTTCAAAAGCTAATATGTAAAGATGGTAGGTATTCAAATGTTAGCCGCTACCAAGTATAGTGCACAAGGCTTTCAAAATACAAATTAACCCATTTACTACATTAGATAATCAAAGTAGCATGTGTTGCCTTTTATAAAATTTGCCATACTTACTTAAGCCCTGCTTTAAAATCTACCTACAGATTAAAAATTAACTGAAGTTTCCACGAACTACATTTTCCTCTCACTTTTTCTGCCTATTGCCATATGTAACTTAGTTATTACCTTTTAAATATTTTCAAAGTTTGACAAAACTCTGAAATAATACACAACTCCCATAAATATGGTTGGGCATGCAGTAGTTATCTGCTCTGGGCAGATTTCTTAAATGAGCCTTGTCCAGTCTGCTGTGTGTCTCCACCACACTCTGAAGTTCGTTCTTCTACTTTTAGAGAAGCAGTCTCAAACTAAGTGTAAATATAAACATTCAGTAAAAAAATAAAAAAAGGTGCTTGTAATTAATTTCTTAACATTGCAAACTTGTTTTCAGTGTAGTGCTATTTGCCAGGCTTGGACTCTAAAGCTGAGGACATGAACTTTTTAAATGTACTAACAACATTAGAAAAGCCTTTGAAAGCAAGAAAACAAACTAACAAGCCAGTGCTCAGCAGCCAAAATTTGTATACAGGCCACCTTTTGCTACTGGGCCAACAGCTACTTAGTGCTGTTCTTTTTGCAAAAGCAGAAGTTGTAAATTCAAGTTTCAGGCTTGAACAAGAGTTCCTGTCCAAAACAGGTGAAGTAGCAGTGCATCCCAACTTAGTAAGAGCAGTGGGGATGCATGAAGCTCCACCTAGGGAGGCATCATGAGCCATTGAGATGTGATGGGCTGTGGCTAGGGAGAAGACCAGCATGGCAACCTCTTTGTGGGACCACACTACTACTACAGACCACCTGATCAGGAAGTAGACGATGCCTTCTTCAGACAACTGGAAGAAGCCTCATTTTGGCAAATCATCATCAGTGAAAACATGAATTTTCACTAGCATCTTCCTGAACTGCGTCTGAGAATGAGGGGAGGATCCTCCGGGTCCACAGTAGGGCCAGATGCTCTGAGGAGCTCCTGAAGGAACACTGCAAATCTATGAGGTCCCAACACGGGTCAAAACAGAAGAGTTGTAGGCATTAAAGTGTCATGCACTTCCTCTGCTAATGTACTCACAGCTCCCATCTATCTCTCCATTTTCCCCATTGAAAAACCTATTTTGGTACCCAGTACTGCTTCATTGTCAGAAAATAAACTTCAGAGCAAATGAGAAGTTCCATCTGGGTCTGTGTCGTGGTTCAAGCCCAGCCGGCAA